>NC_138550.1:605000-768230 GCF_964273705.1 Natrix helvetica | reverse complement strand
CAAATTAAATAGTTTTTGAGGCCCTGCTGACTCGTGTTCAGTTTGAACCTGACTTCTTCCCTGTGACTCAGTGTCCCCTGGTGCCATGGGGGGGGGGGAGGCCTTCCTGCCACCTGCCAGCACCCAACCCCTGGCGGATCCCAATTCCAGGGAGGGTTCTGGGGGACCCCCCTTCCCCCATAAGGGCCAGGACAGAGAGCCTTCCTTCCTCAAAGTCTCAGAGGGCTGCCCAACATCTCAGCCAATGTGCCGCCATCACTTCCCCTTCCTGTGCTGGGAGCGTGTGACTCCCGGCTTCTTCTGGTGCAGCCGAGAGGCGCTTTTGCAATGCACGTGCAGGACCCTCTTCTCTCCCCCCCCGCCCCCCCCAGGAGGCCCTGCCCGAGTCTGCTTCCGGAGTGGCTCAGAGCCTCTTGCCCAACTTCACCAACACCGCCGGCTTCTCTGAATGACTGGCAGGAATGAGCCCAGCGGAGCCAGGCCAGGCGCTTCCAATGTCCCTGCACGTTTGGGGGTCTCACAGAAGCCCCAAAGGGTCCTTGGCAGGAATAGAAGAGAACACTGTAGCTCAGGGTTGGGCTGTGGGCTTCTTGGTGCCCTCTGAGCCAGGCTGTTTCACAACCCAATTAGGTAACCTCATCAGTGCTAGGAGGGAGGGAGGGAGGGAGGGTTGTGGATAGGAGGAGGACTGTGGGGTCCTTGGGGCTCTCTGAGGTCGGCTGTTTTCTTGCAGACGTTTCATGACCCAGCTCAGTAACATCATCAGTGGTGTAAGGGAGAAACCAACCCCCCCCCCACCCTTCCAGCACTGATGATGTCACCTATTTGGGTCATGAAACGTCTGCAGGGACATAATCAAGCTCAGAGATCAACAAGCACCCCCAAATCCTCTAACAAGCTCTGAAGGGGGACACAGCCCACCCAGGTTGAGGTTTTGAAGGCCTTTGGAGGTGCTGGGCACCGGTGCCAGCATCCATGGAGTGGACTAGATGAGGTCAGGCATCCCATGGCAGAAGGCCTGTTTTGGGAAGAGGGTCCCCATGAATGGGGGTCCCTTAAAAAGTGTTGCTACTCTCAGTTCTCGGATCCCCGCCTGCCTTTAAGGCCGTTCCTCCTGCCCCCCCCCATCTTACGCAAAGGCTGCACCTGTGTGCAAATGCTATGCAAAGAGGGCTGAGGCTGCCCTGCCCCCCCCCCACACACAAAGGCCTTTGTCTTCCCTTGCCAGGAACCTGAGTGCTCAGGATCTGTTTGACGTGGCGCAAGCGGAGGCCCCTCCTCTCTTGCCCCACCTTTGGGGCCATGCAAATGCTTCCCCTCTTCTCTGGGCCGATTGGCAGCTTCTGCCTCCCAAGCTCAGCCTGGCACTGATGAGGCTCCCTAGTTGGGTCATGAAAAGAGCCAAGGGCAGAGAGCACCAAGGAGCCCACAGCCCCCTCCCCGTCCCTCTTTGAGCGGGATGGTTTTCTTGCAGACGTTTCATGACCCAGCTAGGGAACGTCATCAGAGCTAGAAGGGAGGGGTCTTGCTCTCTCAACAGCCTCATCAAGGAAAGACCGAGAACTCTCCCACCAACACTGGCAGGGCAACAGTTCCACAGATAAGCAGAGAGCAAGTCCCACTCCGGGTAATTAAATGTCTGCAAGAAAACAGCAAAGCTCGGAGCGCACCAAGGAGCGCACAGTCTTCCTCCTCCTCCTCCTCCTCCGAGGCAAGCCCAAGGGGAGAACTTGGCAGGCAGCCCCCCTGAGCCTGGGGAAGGAGACCCCCAAAGCTGCTCAGGACTAATTCAGGTGCCAAAGCCCCTTTTCCCGGCAGAGGTCTGCTTGGCCTTTCCCTGATGACCACAGCCCCCCCCTCCCGTGCCTAGGGGCAAAACCCCCGAGGGCCTCCTCTACATAGCACAGAGCTCCTTTGGCTCCTGGCTGGGTCTTGAGCTGAATCATCCCCTCCTGAAACACTGCAATTACTTTGGGATCCGAAGCAGGACCTTTGCACCCCTCAGAGGATGAACGGCTGTCCCAACCCTTGACCATCCGCTCCCACAGCCCCCCACCCTCAGAGCAAAGGGGGAGACGGGCAGTTGCTAAAGGCGACCAAGCCAGCCCAGACCAGGGATGGGTTCTGAACTGCTGGTGGTTTGGTGGCCTGGGTTGCTGGAACCGGCAGAGAGCCAGGCCTGCCACGCCCTTGAACCGGTTCCCCAGTGGCCCCGCCATCTTCCTTTCCAGTTCTGCGCATGTGCAGAAGGATCTTAATTGCCCTGCGCACCAAGCGTGTGGCCATGCAGGAAGCAGCAGTGCCTGCCGGACCCAACCCCTGGTCCAGGCCCTGCTTTGTTCCCATCGGGGCAGCCCTGGGGGTGCCTGCATGCACTGGGCATCACCCCCACACTCAGGAGGGTGGGCCAAAGCCCCTCCCCCCCCAGGAGAAAGAGGCTACCCTAAGATGTGACCCAGGACTTACAAGGCACCATCAAGCTGGATCACGGAACTCAGGGACCCCAAATCCGCAAGACTCTGTTATGGGGGAGCCCTGGTGGGGGGAGGTGTTTGGGGCCAGCCAGGGACACACAGCTGCCCCCCCGCAAATGTGCTGCACTTCCCATGCCAAGCGGCTCTTCGGGTGGCTGAGCTCCGAGGCCTGGAAGTCACAAACGGCCCTCGTTCTCCTTCCCACTTTAGCTGGAATCAGGATGGGGCCATTGGAGGCTGGGACAGTGCGGGCCTTGAAGAGTTAGCAGGAAGGAGGATCCTGCCAGGCACGGGCTTCCTGAGATGAAAGGAGGAGGAGGAGGAAATGAGGAGGAGGAAATGAGGAGGAAGAAAGGAGGAGGAGGAGGAAATGAGGAGGAGGAAATGAGGAGGAGGAGAGGAAGAGGAGGAGGAGGAGGAAGAGGCAGCTGAGGGCCTTGGGGACAGAGAAGGTCACCCCATCCTGAGCTGCTCCTGGGTGGAGAATGGCATCAGCTCTTTTCATGGCTCCCGTAGGCATCAGGTGCGGCTCTCTGGCTGCCTATCGATCTCTTTTGCAGGCCCTTTGGAACCCCATCCCTGTGCTGGGGAGGAGTGACGGGGGCAGGGAAGGGGCCTTGCGAGCCACAGCAGGAAACACCACAAATGGTCCTGGTGAAGAGAGACAGGTAGTCCTCAACTTACAGCAGTTCATTTAGTGACCAAAGCGATAATGGCACTGAAAAAACTGACTTACGACCGTCTTCACACTTCTGGCTGTTGCAGGAGTCCCAGGGTCACCGGACCCAAATTCAGAAGCGTGGGAACTGACTCATGTTTATGACGGTTCCAGGGGCCACGTGGTCCCCTTTTGCGACCTTCTGACAAGTAGGGTCAATGAGGAAGACAGATTCGCTTAACTCCCGTGTTAGTAATGTAACCACTGCAGTGATTCACTTAACAACGGTGGCAAGGAAGGCCCTAAAATGGAGCAAATGTCCCAAACAAAAATGTAGGGCTCCGTTGGGGTCATAAGGCGAGGCATGGCTGAAGGACCGGCCCTCGGCACAGCCTCATCATTCCCCACCTGCGGGTCCTTCAGCCGAGGCTGGGCATCTCCAGAAGGGAATATCTGGAGCTCAGGGTGGCCCTGCAGGGTCCTCGGTGCCCTTTGAACTGGGTGGGTTTCTTGCAGACGTTTCATGACCCAACTAGGGAACATCATCAGTGCTCACGATGATGACGATGACAGCACTGACAATGTTATCTAGTTGGGTCCTGAAACGTCTGTATGAAAAGCACCAAGCTCAGAGGGCACCAAGGACCCTGCAGCCTTCCTCCTCCTCCTCCTCCTGCCTGCAATCTCCACTCCTTTCTAGCAGTGATGAAGTTACCTAGACAGGTCATGAAATGTCTGCAAGAAAACCGTCCAGCTTTGGATCTCTCTCCCCTAGGAGCTTGTCCAGGACGAACACGGCTGCCAACCTTGGGGAAAATGAACCCGGTGGTCGTGAGATGGCATAGCCCCCATTCCACCATCACAAAAAAGGATGCCAAAGCCTATAATGCACTGACAGCGCCCATCCAAGGGAGGGCATTTTCCCAAGTTGGAAAACCATCTGTCAGAAACGGTGTAGAGTCTCCTGCTTGGGCAGGGTTAGGGTTGGACTAGATGACCTACAAGGTCCCTTCCAACTCTGTTAATCTGTACTCTGAAACCTGGGACCACAGCTGAAGAACCCTTCGCAGGAGGGGTGAGCTAAGCCCAATTGCTAACTAACCAAGGCTAGTAGGTAACTGGGTTTTCCAACTCACTGGTCTGTCCCCCCCCCTCTCCCCACGCACCCTTGACCTTTTGGCACTCTGCAGGGAATTTTGCTGGTCGACTGAGACGACATTCCGGGGAGAAAGGCTGGACATGGCAAATGGGAATGGGGGCGGAAAAGAGGGGCGTCAACAATGACATGAGAGGAGGGGGCATCTCTTTCTATCAGTCTCATCAGCCCCACATCCCATGCATTGTGACAACTCTGTATAATGGTGCAATGGAGGAGGTCAGTTAGATCATGCGTCAATTCTGAACAGAACAAGAACACAATAACAGAGTTGGAAGGGACCTTGGAGGTCATCTAGTTCAACCCCCTGTCCAAGCAGGAGGCTCTACACTATTTCTGACCGATAGCAGTCCAGTGTCTTCTTGAAAGCCTCCAGGGATGACGCTCCCACAAGGCAACTTCTGTTCCTTTGGTTGATGGTTCTCACTGTCAGGAAATTTGTCTTATTTCTAGGTTGAATCTCTCCTTGTTCAGTTTCCATCCATTGTTCCTTGTTTGACCTTCGGGTGCCTTGGAGAATAGCTTGACCCCCCCCTCCTTTCCGGGGCAGCCCCCCCCCCATATTGGAAGATGCTCTCCTGTCTCCCCTGGTCCTTCTCTTCACTACACCAGCCAGGCCCAGTTCCTGCAACCGTTCATCCTATGTTTTAGCCTCGAGTCCCCTCATCGTCCTGGTTGCTCCTCTCTGCACCCTTTCAATGCTATCACCCCCCCCCAACAGACTGGAGAGATCCTCTCATAAGGGACCCCCCAATCTTTGTGGGATACCCCAAGGGGGGGGCGCAGGACTGCGATTCCTCCCTGGGTGAGTCAGGCGTGTATGAAAGAGGCAGCCAGGGGAATCTGTCTCCAGGCAGGAGGAAGGAGGCCCCGGAGGCCTATGGGGAAGTCCAGAAAAGGAACTTGGGGCTCTAGCGGGCAGCCTCCCCCAGAGGGATGGAAAAGACAAGTCAGCATTCTCAGTGTTTTGGGGGGAGGGTTGCGACGGGAGGACGTCTTAGGAAAAGGGAAAGGTTAACCGGCATCTAGCCGGCATGTAGCCGGCATGGTTAAACAGGGAGGCAAACAAGCAACCTGCCAGATTTTGAGAGCGGAAGGCACCATCCACACTGAGAAATGGAGGGAGGCTGGGAGGAAGTCACCAGCCTTGATGTGTCCCCTCCCCCTCCCCCAATTTCCCTGGGTGGGAACAGAGTAATAAAGAAAGAGAGAGGCTTGAAACGGTTCAGGACCTCCTGCTGAGCAGGGGGTTTGACTAGAAGACCTCCAAGGTCCCTTCCAACTCTGTTATCCTGTAGCTTTTCTCCCTCCCCAATTGCTTCCAGCTGGGGGTGGGGGCTTTCTGGATCCCAAAGCTGCTCTGCTAAAGCAGTATCCGTGCAAGGGGAACCCACCCCCATCCCTGACCCCCATCAGATCCTATGTCACGTGAGGGTGGCCGGATTTTGGCCTCCCTTGGGATTTGATAATCCAAAATCAACTCCCGCTACGGGCGAAAGAGCCCCCCCCTTTGAATCTCTCCTCCCGGCTCCCCCCCTCCAATCGCCAACCCGCCCGAGACAGCGGCTCTTCCACCGCGGGGTCCGCCCTCGACCCCCCTTTTGCTCGGGACCTCCTCGTTCTGCCGACGGAAGGCAAGGCGACCCTCGCAGACAGGAGGCGCAAAGGTTGCGTTTACGCCCGAAAGAGCATCTCTTTGGAGCAGGAATCGAGCTTCCCCGCGCCAGGCAGTCTACCGCAACCCAAGTAGGGAGGACAGCTCCTCACCCGGGAGTCCCCGGCTGCCTCCCTCACCTGATCGGCTCCAAAGCCGGGCGGGGGGGGGGAGATTGCGGGGGCAAGCGCCCCTTCGGCAAGTTCTCCCCCACTCGGCCCGCCTAAGCCTCTATTTGGACCCAACGGGCTTAGTTTCGGCCTGAAGCGGCTTCCCTCCAGAAGCCCCCCGGCGTCGCGCCAGTAGCAAGACCCCCGCCCGGCGACCCTCCGCCAGCGACGGGCGCACGAAGGGACCGCTTTCCTCCGGGACCCCCCAGTCGTCCCAGGCGGAAGAAAGGCAGCCCCTTCAAGGGCGCCGAGGGAGGCGGCGGGGGGGAAGCGAACCGGCCCGGAGACCCCGCCCGTTCGGGGCTCCAGCGGCCGCGGTTGCCTTTGGGGGCGCGGGCCAAGGGGGCGCAGAGGCTGCGCTGGGCGGGCCGGCAGGGCGCGCGGGGCTTCGGGGCAGGCAGGAGGCGCCGTTGCTGGGGGCGTCCGCGGGGGTCCCGGGCGGTGGGGTGGGGGCAGGGAGGGCGGGGCGAGGCGAGACTAACCTGGGCTCACGGCGAGCGGACGGCGGCGGTGCTCCCGGGCGGCGCGCAAGAGGAAGTCTGCGCGGCCAGAGGAAGTGCGCGAGGCGGGGCGGCCCGCCGACGGGGAACTTTCCCGCCGCCCCCGCCCCGGGGAGGGAGAGGGGGTACCGGGGCTAGGGCGGAGCGGCGGCAAGCGGAGGACCCCCGCCGGCCACGGTCACCCCCCTTCTTGGCTTCGGAGCTCCCGGGATTAGAAGCCCCCCGGCCGTGGGGAGGGGGCTGTAGAACATCTGGGCGGGCTGGGCGAAAGCCGCTGCCGCTGCCGCGTGCGGATAAGGTGCGCCCCCTCTCCAGCAAGGAGGAAAAAGCAAAGCGGGGGCTGCGGGCCGCCTGGGACGCTCGGGGGTCTTTGGAAGGAGGGAGGCGGGAGAGCGGGTCGCACTTCCCTGCGCCTGGATGGGGCGCAAGGGAAGCCCCCCCCTCAGCACTCTGATCCAAGGCTGGGGAAGCGCCTCCCTTCCCTCCGGCCGCGCGGGGCGGGGAAGGCGGCCCGGCCTTTCAGCTTCCCGTCTTCCCCGGGCTTTCGGCCTCCGAAGGTCGGGTCCAGGGGTTGCGTTGCCGACGGCTTCGTCCGCCGCTGCGAGACGGGCGGCTCTAGAGGTCGCTTTGCCGGCACGAGGCGCAGACGCCCCGCCCGCGCCGAGAAGCCTCGCCTGCAGGGCGCCACCCGAGCCTTCAGCCGGGATCCCCGAACCGAGGAACCCCTCGACCCACGGGAGGCGCCTGCAGAGCCGGTCTTTTGGGTCCCCCCCCTTCCTTCTGCTGCGCCTTCCAAGCCCCACATGTCTAGGGTCAGGCTACCTGTAGGGCTGCTTTTCCCCAGACCCCATGTGCCCCCAGACCTATTTAGTCAGAGGGCGAGCCCCTTCCCCTGAATATTGCCATCTGATGGGAGTTGGGCAGGTGCCTTTTCGCGCCAGTCCCTGCTCCGTGGACCACCTCCTCCCCCAGCCCGCCCTCTTCCCTTAAGGCCTTAAAAGATCTGGGTCTCCCCCAAGGGAGAAGGGAGATGCTCAGACGGCAGAGTCGCAGCAGTGGTGGGTGCCAAATGTTTGTTGGTTTCATGCTTTATGTTTTAACTGCTGGTGTTTGATAGTTTTCACAATAATTTTATAGGTCTTTTAATCTTTGCCTGGGAGCCGCCCAGGATTGGCCGAAACATATATATATATATGTTGAGACTCTAGAAAGAGTGCAGAGGGGAGCAACAAAGATGATTAAGGGTTTGGTGGCAAAAACAGGAAGAACGGTTTGCAGGAACTGGGTATGTGGATCCTAATGAAGGTAAAGAGGAGAGGAGACATGATAGCAGCATTCCAGTATCTGAGGGGCTGCCCCAAGGAAGAGGAGGGCTCCACCTATTCTCCAAAGCACCAGAAGGCAGAAACAACAGATGGAAACTAATCCAGGAGAGAAGTAACCTAGATCTAAGGAGAAACTTCCTAACAGTGAGAACCATTGACTGGTCATCGGTGGAAAGGCTGGCCTTCAGAAGTTGTGGGTGCTTCAACACTGGAGGTTTTAAAGAAGAGATTGGGCAGCCATTTGCCTGGAAGGGTGTAAGGTTTCCTGCTTGAGCAGGAAGGTCCCTTCCAACTATGTTAGGAAGGAAGGAAGGAAGGAAGGGGGAGGGAGAGAGAGAAGGAACAAAGGGAGAGAGGGAGGGAAAGAAGAGGGAGGGAGGGAGAGAAGCAAGCATTCATTTCTGTTGTTGAGGGGGGCTGTTGAAGTTACCCTAAGTGCATCGCCTGCCATTTACTGTGTACAGGTAGATCAGCTACAGGCGATTCCTTGAAATACCAAGAAAAGCTTTCTTGGAATTATTCTGCAACACTTCATCGACCTGCAAAGCTGTAAAACCACACACGAAGCTCTTGGTTTTCTTTGGCGATCCGTTTCCCGCCCTTAACAAAAGACTTCTTTAAAACCTTTGATTTCTCAAGCAAGCCACCGCCCGGGCTGCAAGGAGCCTGCTACGGCTGGGCGAAGGCAGGAGGCCGCCGGGCAGATTGTCGCTGGGGGCGGGGAAGATCCCAGCCGGGGAGACCGGGGGCTCTAAAGGAGGGTAACTGCCATTTGCAACAAAGTAGCCGAAAAGCAGCTCCGGGACTTCCTTCTTCCGAGTCACGACCACGCGGGGCGGGTCCTCCGAGGGGTTTTCCCGGCAGAAGGGAAAGAAAGGCGGTGTTCCTTTCGCGCCTCCGGACGGCGCCTGGAAAGCCTAATTTTGCTCCAGTTTTTTTGCATGCATGGCCAACTTCGACAACCTTAAGACTTGTGCACTTCAACTCCCAGAATTCCCCGCTCTTGCTGGCTAGGGGATTCTGGGAGTTGAAGTCCATAAGTCTCAAAATTGCCGAATTTGAACACCCGCGTTGAACGGACTCTTAATAGTGCGAAAAAATGGTTTGTTTAGGGAAGAAGCCCGGGCGGATAAGGGAGAACGGCGTCAGTGTTGTCCACCCGTCCATTCAACCTCCCACCAGCCCAACCTGTGCGCGTCGTGCAATCTTACGACGCGCGTCCAAGCGCTCCTTGACACGGAGGAGGAGGAGGAAGCCGCGATTGCCGGAGATTCCCACGCTGGGGGGCTCCGTGCACACCTCTCCACGTGCGTCCGCTCCTCCTTCCGCCGCCAGGGGCCGCTGCCGGCCAGGCGCTCGCTCTCCGCGGCCGAGCCTTGCCGCGATTGGCCGGTGGAGGCGAAGGGGCGGGCCCGGCCACGCCCCTGGCGCTTGCCCGGACTTGGTGCGCGAGCGGCGGGCGGGAGAGACCATTCGGCGCCGCGGGGGGAGGAGGGGACGGACCACACGGGCGGGGGAGCACGGCGAGGGCGCGCCGCTTCCGGGAGGGGCTCACCTGGCCGGAGCTGCACCGGACGCGCCGCCACCTGCCGCCCCGAGGCCGCCCCGGGCCTGCCGATGCGGGAGCGGAGGTGACCCGGAGACATGGCGCCGTGGGGCCGCATCGCCCTGGGACTGCTCTGCGGCCTCGTCCTGCTGCCGCCGCCGGGCCCCGCCGAGGGCCCCCCCGGCCCCCACTCGACCCCCGGGCCGCACCTGGACCAGGCCGGGCTAGAAGGTGAGCCTCCCCCGCCTCCTCCAGGACCCCCCCCGGTGGGGCCCCCTCCCCCCCCAGGTTGGTCGTCGCCGGAGGCTTTCCTGGGAGGGGGGGCTCCACGGGGACTTTGGGCCCAGGACTCCCAGACCCATAATCCTCTGTTCGCGAGGAACCCCCGTGCCCAGAATCCCCTGCTTCCAAGGGAGGCTCCGGGGCCAATTAGGCGGACGCGCCTGCCTGCCTGCCTGCCTGCCTGCCTGCCTGGCGGTGGACTCCCGTGCCCAGAAGCCCCGCCTGCCTGCCGGACTCCCGTGCCCAGCATCCCCCGTGCCGGGGAGCGGGAGGCGCTCGGGGCGTCTGGCGGGGCGCCGCTTGCGTCCGTTGCGCTGAGTTGCAGGCTCGCCTGGGCGGCTGCAGCAGGTGCGGGAGGCGGGCGAGGGTCTCTGGCGCCCCTGCAGACCCCCCCGCCGCCGCCGGGACCTGCGCTCTGTCCCGCCGAGGCCGCGCTGGCAGTGGCCGCGGGAAAGGCTCGCTCGGCCGGAGCGCTGCGCCTTCCCCGCGGCCCTTCTGCTCCCTGCGCGCCCCTTGGAGCGGCCCTTTCTCCTCCAAAGCCCCGGCGGGCGGCTGTCCTTCGGCGGCTGCCATGCGGCGTCGGGCGGTGCGCGAGAGGAAAAGTTGCCTCTGGGAAAACTTCTTGGGCCGGGGGGGGGGGGGGAAAGGGAGGCTGGGCCGAGCAAGCGGGGCTTCGTCCCTTCCCAGCCTGGCTGGGTCTCCCTCCACCTGCCTCACACCGCCAGGGAGACAGGCGCCCCCCTCCCTCCCTCCCTTCCCGGCTCTGCTGCTGGGGGGCTCTGAAGGTCTGGGGGGGTCCCGGGCTTTGTGGGGTGAGCCTTCGGGTGGCCTTCCCTGCCCAGGCCAGGCCCTCGGGGACGGAAGGGGCCTCTGGGGGGCTGGGAGCCTGGCAGCCCCTGGGAGGGAGGGAGGGAGCTGGTGGTTAACCACAAAGGGAGGCAGGCCTCTGCAGGAGGAAGCGATGGAGCCATGGTCTGGAGCCATGGTCGCTCCGTCGGTCTTCTGGCACAGGTGCCCTTGAACTGAGCCCTCCGTCGCCGTGGTGGGCAAGTGGCGCAGAGGGTTCCCTGGTCAGGAGGTTCGGGGGGGGGGGGTCGGGGTGGCAGAAACAGGAAGGGACTGGCTGGATCCAGCCTGGGAAACGGAGAGCTGATTTAAGCCAGAGATCTCCAAAGGGGCTGCTTTAAAACTTGGGGACTTTAACTCCCAGAATTCCCCAAGCCTTAAAGTGGCCCACTTTGGAGAGCCCCCCATTTTAAGCCCCCTTGGGGTTCACGTCTCCCCTGCAGAGACCATCCAGCTAATTGAAGGAATCTTCCCGGCAAGCGATGGGCCTCCAAAGCGAAGAGCCTCTTCAGGGGAGACAGAGCTGAAGGGGAGGGGAGACTGGCCCAAGGCAGAGCTGCTGCCCCCGCCAAGGCAGAGCCGGAATCCAAACACGCTTCTCTGCCAAGGGAGGATAATGGAGAGGCAGCGTGCCAAGCCTAACCTCTCTGGGCAGGGAGTTCCGCACCCAGAGCAGCCACGGTGGGGGCTCCTCCTTGGGGGCTGAAGACCCCGCGCGGGCTCTCCGGCTGATCTGAAGCTGGGCAGGCTCCCCTCTCACTGTCAGGTTGTCCGTTGTTGTTAGCCACAATTTGGCAGCGCCCAGAGTTCACCGGAATTGTTTTCAAGTGGCTGTTGTGCACCTGCTGTAACCAGGCCAGCAAACTGTAGAAGGTGGAACCCTACAGCTGGAAGGGACCTTGGAGGTCCTCTAGTCCAACCCCTTGCTCAAGGAAGGAGACCCAGTGCATGTAGTCCTAGACGTATGACCCCAGTCGAGCCCAACGTTTCTGTTGCTAAGCCAGACAGTTGTTAAGTGAGTTATGTCCCATTTTATGACCTTTCTCGACACCGTTTTTAAGGGAATCAGTGCAGTGGTTAAGTTTGTTTAGTAAATCTGGCTTCCCCGTTGTGTTTGCGGTTGAGAAGCTCGCCAAAGGGGACCACATGACCCCAGGAGGTTGCCACCATCACATCTCCATGCCCTTCGCCAAGCGTCCGAAGCTGACGGGCTCAGGAAGTCTGGCAATTGAAACCCGTAAGTCCTGAAGGGCCCACAGTTCCCCGCCTGTGATCCAGGCTCACGACTGGGGCAATGGGGAAGCCACAATTGGGGGAGAACCTGTGGATTTCTTTCTTTCTGGAATTAAGAGCTGTTGCTTCCCAGCAGCGCAACCAAGAGTTGTAAGTGACAAAAATCTCAAGAATTTGTAAAATCCTGACAGGTTCTGATATTTCGGCTTCTGTCTCAGCTTTCCGGAGTTGGTGGTGCCACATCTGAGCCAGGGAGGAGGATTGTGAATGTTTTGACGTTGGTCTCAGGTGACTGCCTGGGTCTCTTGGGGATCCAACCTGCCTAAATTGTTAATTCCGGCCTATTAAAAGTCACCCCATCATCTGGTTTGTACCCACAATGTAGATAGATCTGCTTCTTCAAAAGTATGCAAATCCATGGAAATTTAGGCTGTAGTCTTGTACCCGTTTAGCTGGGAATACGCTCCCTTGGTGATTCTGAATAGATCTAGAATTCTGTTGTCGTCTTTCTTTCCTTTTCTTTCTTTCTTTCTTTCATGTAATAATAATAATAATAATAAGTTTGAATTTATTAGCCGCTCCCTTTCCAAGTAGGACTCGGGGCGGCGAGTTTGCTTTATATATTGTGCATCTCACTACAGGAAGTCCTTGACTTCCAATCTCAGCACAAAGTTTCTGAGGCTAAGAGGGAGAATTGTTAGGTGAGTTTTTCCCCACTTTACGAGCTTTCTTGCCACAGTTGTTAAGTGAATCTGGTTTCCCCATTGACTTTGCCTGTCAGAAGGTCGCAAAAGGGGACGCTGCAACCGTCATAAATATGAACCACTTGCCAAGCGTCTGAATTTTGATCATGTGCCCACGGGCATGCTGCAACGGTCGTAAGTGTGAAAAACAGTCATAAGTCACAATTTTCAGTGCTGTTGCAGCTTTGAAAGGTCATTAAATGAACTGTTGTAAGCCGAGGACTCCCTGTGTCAAGTGACATAAATCGCAACAGGAAGCCATTAAAAGGTGGGAAGCGTAGGAGCCCCAGGGTTCAAAGGTAAAGCATTAACATTCCCTGCCATTGGAGGAGCCCAAGGAGTCCTTGCTAGCCAGATTCTGCCTCTTAGGGGCCACGTTGCCCCTCCGGCCTGCGTCCCCTGTTAATCAAGGAACAGCTGAGCTCGGAAGACACACACGCACACACGGGGGGGGGGGGAAAGCTTTTTTGTTGGAGGGAAGGGCCTCTTCCCCAAGGACAGGCCAGTCTGCTGAAATCCCAAATCCTGCAAACAGCTTCAGGGCAAATTTTATTCTACCTAATCTAGAACGGATCCCTTTCAAGAAAAGGACGGATCCTCTTTCTCTGCACAGCACGTTACAGCCGTCCCTCGCTGGGGCCCCCCACCCGTCCCTCCACCCCTGCTGCGGAGCTCCCTTTGTGGGCTTTGCGGGAGGTTTAACTCAGCCGCCTCCTGTTTCATGGGGAGCAGCTCCAGGGTGGAAGGGCTGCACTGATCGAAGGTTAGCCCCGGGTGCCAAACGCGCTTTATTGGGGTCCTTGGGAAAAGCGAAACCCCTTCGGAAGCCACAGTCAGCAGCTCCCAGCCACCTACGCCCCAGAGGCCACTGGACTTCCTGGTTTTCCTTTGAAGGCATTTTGCTTCTCATCCCAGAAGCTTCTTCAGCTCTGACCGGAGGGTGGGGAAGGGAGGGATTGATGCTCCTTGCGGAGCGGAAGAAGCTTCCTGGATGAGAAGGGAAAGGCCTTCAAAGAAACACCCAGAAGGTCCGCTTGCCTCTTGAAAAGAGGGAGAAGCTCCAGAGACATTCAGTAATTTAGGCACAGCTACTCCTCGACTTACGACCACAAGGGAGCCCAGAATTTACCTTGCTAAGTGAGAAATTTCTTCAACTCAGTTTTGCCCCATTTTACGACTTTCCTTGCCACATTTCTTAAGTGAATCACTGCAGTTGCTAAGTTAGCTACACGGTCGTTAAGTGAATCTGACTTCCGCATTGGCTTTGCTTGTCACAAAAGGGGATCACGTGACCCGGGGGCACCGCAACCGTCATAAGGGTGAGTCAGTTGTCAAGCATCCAGATGTAAATTGTGTGACCGTGGGGCTGCTGCAACGGTCATAAGTGTGAGAAATGGTCACGAGTTGCTTTTTTTTAGTGCCGTTGTAACGGTCGTAGGTCCAGGACTCCCAAGGCCAAGCAGGTCAGGATCCCAATCGCCCACCCACCCCGATTGAAAGACGCCAGCCGCCTCCAGAAGGGCCCTGGGTGAAGGTGACTTCCAGACGCTCACCTGCTCCTCCCGAAGGAACTTAAGGCCCCCAATTTCCTCTTGGCCAACTGCTCCCGTCTCTCCGTGGGATCGAGTTCCGGCTGCTCCGTCGTTGCCCAGCTGCTGAGAGGAGCCCTGGAGGACTGGTCAAGGAGGCCAAAAGGAGCCCTTGGCCCAGGGGCTGCCCTCAGAGCCCCAGGAGGTGCTTCCCAGCAGCCCCCAGAGGGGTGAAGCAGCCCAAGGGACCCTCCTGGGGGGCCTGGGAGGCCAGTGGCCCAGGGGCTGCTTCAGCCGCCACAGAGAGAGGCTGACCTGGGTGAGGAAGGAGAGAGCTGTTGGGAGCACAGGGCCGGGCAGCCTACCTTGCTGGGTGCTCTGGAAAGGCAGCGCTGCTGATGGCGCAAAGGGAATATTGGTTGTTCTCTGAGGTTCCAGGGTCTCTGAGCTTGGTTTTCTTGCAGACGTTTCATTACCTACCTAGGTAATTTTGTCAGTCTATACAGGTGGAGGTGGAGGACAGTGAGGTCCTTGGTGCTCTCTGAGCGTGGTTGTTTTCTTGCAGATGTTTTATGACCCAACTAGTTAACCAGTGCTAGAAAGGAGGGGAGTTTGCAGGGAGGAGGAGGAAGAGGTCAAAGAGAAGGGGAAGATGAAGAAAGGGAAAGAAGGAAGGAAGGAAGGAAGGAAGGAGGACTGTGGGGTCCTTGGTGCTCTCAGAGCTGGGTGGTTTTCTTGCAGATGTTTCATGACCCAACTAGGTAACATCATCAGTGCTAGAAGGGAGGGGAATTTCCAGAGAGAAGGAGGAGAAGAGGGGGAATGGGAGGCGGAGGGGGAAGACTGTGGGGTCCTTGGTGCTCTTTGAGCTTGGTGGTGGTCTTGCAGACGTTTCATGACCCAACTATATAATGTCATCAGTGCTTTAAGGAAGGAGGAGGAGGAGGACTGTGGGGTCCTTGGTGCTCTCAGAGCTTGGTGGTTTTCTTGCAGCTGTTTTATGACCCAACTAGGTAACATCATCAGTGCTAGAAAGGAGGGGGTTTTGTGGGGAATTATGATGAGCACCAGGGACCCCACAGGGTCGAGGGTCCTTCTGTGGAGATACTGGAGTAGCAGACCCTTCCCCTCGGCTGTTCCTCTTGCAGAGTTTTCATTATCCAACTAGGTGACCTCAGCAATGCTGGAAGGGTTGATTCCCTGTGTGTTTATGATAAACTGACTGAATTAGATATTCTCCCTATTATTGATAAATGTAGATTTCCCCATTTTGCCAAGTCTTATTTGTGATTTGAATCCTCAGAGTTTCCGCCAATTCTTCCTTTTGTCTTGATAACATATTCTTTGTCAAAATCTTCATTTTGTCTTTATTTATTTTCAGGCCTGCTACTTTTCCTTAAGCCTAGCGGACTTCAATTCAGAGGGCTGGGCTTGACCCGCGTGAGGAGTGGGCCCCTATCCTAAAGTGAGGCTTTCCATACGGTGATTCTTTTTTTTGCCAGGAATGGAGAGGTTTCTCCGCTATTTCCTGCCCTCTGGCTGTGGTTCCAATGCAGGGAGAGCAAGCGTCGATAGCTTTTCCCTGGGAGGGTCTTGAGACATGAGAGCCCCTCCCTTGAGACCTTTTCTCCAGGGCATCCCCAATGAACTGGAGGGAGGGGGGGAAAGAAACGGGTGGAAGAGAATATTTGTAGCTCAGGGTTGAAGAGCTGAGGGTCCTTGGTGCTCTCTGAGCCTGGTGGTTTTCTTGCAGACGTTTTAGGACCCAACTAGGGAACATCATCAGTGCTGGAAGGAGGAGGAGGAGAAGGTCGGTGGGAACCTTGGGGCTGTCTGAGATTGTTGGTCGTCTTGCATTCCACGTGCAACCCACTTGCCTCCCAGAGTTTGCAGCCACTTGGGCTCCATTGTCTCCCCTGCGTTGTCTTTGCCGTGTTTTTGGCCTAGCAACTGAGCAAGGTGTGGCAAGACTCACTTAACAACCGCCTTGTTTAACAACAGAAATTTTGGACTCCATTGTGCTCATAACTCAAGGACCACCCTGTATATCTCACAAGGTGGCTTCCAGCTAGGACTATGTTGGCGAATAAAAGGATGAAAATGTTACCTTGGTTGCAAAGTCAACATTGTCAAAGAAAGAAGGAACAATCAAACCAGAACAACAGTTGGTGCCCCCTGTTCCTTCTGGCCTCCCCGGGGAATGAGCGTCTTTTTTAAAAAAAATAATAATTATTATTAGACTTTTGCAGTGTAATAAAAGTACAAAAAGGGAAGACAGAGGAATGAGAAAGAGAATGAGGAAAAAGAAGAGTGGGGGAAAAGCAAGGCTAAACTTTTGGCTCCTGCCCTTCTTTTCCTCCCATAATGGCCACTTGACACTTTCTCCTCATTCCTTGACCTTCTCAGTCCCCAAATCCATAAATCAGCCCCTCCGTCTTTTCTTCTTTCAGCCAAAAGTCCATATAAGGCTTCCAGCCTTTCAAAAGATTCTTTTATCACTTTCCCCCTGACCTCCTGGGAGATAGTTTTCTAGCACCAAAATGATCCATGTATTTTCTCCCAGCCTTCGCTTTCAGGAAAAAGTATAGATAGACGGGAATGAAAATGCCAGGGGCTTCCTGTCCGTTTCCTCCAAGGCAGAGACACAGGTGGGCAAAAGGGGGGGGGGCAGGACTGGGTGGGAGGAGGAGACCCAGGAGGCTAATGGATGATTATATCCATTCATAATTAATAATAATTTTATAGTATTAATAATTAGGAGGCTAATTAAACCCTAACGGAGGATTGAACCAGGGCGGAGATGGTTCTTCTCTTCCCGTGGGTCTCCATCTTCCCGTGGGAGAGGAAGAGGAGGAGGAGGAGGAGGAGAATTATGGGATCCTTGATGCTCTCTCAGCCAGGTTCTTTGCTTGCAGACGTTTCATGACCCATCTAGGTAACGTCATCAGTGCTAGAAAAGAGTGGAGTTTACGGAGTGAAGGAGGAGGACTGTGGGGTCCTTGCTTCTCTCTAAGGAAGATAATTGGTGCTAGAAGGAACTTGGGTTTGCGTAGTAGAGAGCGGGAGAAGGAGGACAACTGAGGGTCCCTGGTATTTGTTCATTTGTTTAGAAAATGTGTCTCGTTTGAGCTTTTTTGTTTTCTTGCAGACGTTTCATGACCCAAGTAGGTAATATCATCAGTGCTTTCAGAGAGGAGGAGGACTGTAGGTTCTCTGAGCTTTGCTGTTTCCTTGCAAACGTTTCATGACCCAACTGGGGAACAGCATCAGTGCTACAAGGGAGTGGGGGGTTTGCTCTCTGTTTATGCACAAGTGGCTTCCCCTGTCGGTGTTGGTGGGAGTGTTGTTAAATGAGGATTTTCCCCCCGTAGCCCTCGGCTGTTTTTTCTTGTGGGTGTGGTCTTCCATATACCTGCCACTGCTGGTCAGCCACTAAGGGGAGTTGAGAGGAGGAGGAGGATGAGGAGGAGGCATTTCTGGGTCATCTCTGCTGCTTGGTTGGTCTTGGGAGTGGGGCAGAGGGTTCCCCACAGAGCAGGCCATGCTTGAAGCCTCCCAGGGACCCTGAAGTCAGCCGGTCTCTTCCCAAACTCCCTCCCTGATAGCATCTGTGGCTCTGCCCAGATTGTACGGCTTGTTCTGTGTCAAAGGCAGCACTGCCTGTTAAAACAATCCCCAAATTGTCCCGGCTGTCAATCTACCTTGGGCGGTGGGAGGGAAAGAGACGGTGGTGGCTAATGGTGAGAAAGAAGGGGAATGTTTTTAGGGAGAAACCAAATTTCACTGAATCCTATCAAGAGGGGATTGTTTACACGCCTTGGGTGAAGGTTGTGATGCACGCTTTGTGAATCCAGGAGTCCCAACGGCTGAGCAATTCCTCTCCTCCAAAACGTTATTTGAATTTGAATTTATTAGCGCTTATAGACCGCCCCCTCTCCCGAAAGGGACTCGGGGAATTTATTAGCGCTTATAGACCGCCCCCTCTCCCGAAAGGGACTCGGGGCGGTGTACAGTCCATGTTATGTTACAGCATGCGCCAAGGCTCAGCACTTAGACTTATATGCTGCTTTACAGTTGTTTATAACCCTCGAGCCTGGTGAGAATCGAACTCCTGGCAGTGGGCAGAGTTAGCCTGCAATACTGCATTCTAATGGATGGATGGATGGATGGATGGAAGGAAGGAAGGAAGGAAGGAAGGAAGGAAGGAAGGAAGGAAGGAAGGAAGGAAGGACAATAGCAGTAAGACTTATAGACCCCTTCACAGTGCTTTCCAGCCCTCTGTAAGCGGTTTTAGAGAGCCAGCCTCTTGCCCCCAACAATCTGGGTCCTCATTTGACCCACCTCGGAAGGAGGGAAGGCTGTGTCAACCTTGAGCCTGGTGAGATTTGAACTGCCAAATTGCAGGCAGTGGCTCTCCTGTTGATTTTGCTTGTCAGAAGGTCACCAAGGAGGATCACGTGACCTTGGGACACCGCAGCGGTCATAAGTATGAGTCAGCTGCCAAGCACCTGGATTTTGAGCACATGATGGTCACTAAATGAGTGGTTGTAAGTCGAGGACTACCTGTACTGTTGTATATCCATTTGTACTAACTAGGGGAGAGGTGCTGCTACGGTCGTCCCTGGAGGCTTTGAAGAAGAGGCTGGGCAGCCCCCTGTCTGAAGGGGTTAGAGAGTCTCCTGCCTGGGCAGGGGGCTGGACTAGAAGACCTCCAAGGCCCCTTCCAGCTCCGCTATTCTGATTGTTTCATTTTCATAGCTCCTGGGAGCAAGTAAGGCCGAGCCCTGTTGACTGCGGGCTCAGAGCCAACCATGGTTTAGGCCAGGTGGTCAGGGAAGGGGACGGACACCGATTAGCACATCTCTCTCGGCTGGGTTTCCATTCCCGGATGATGAGCTGGTTTGGTTCCCAGCTGCAGCTGCCTTTTCTCCCCTCTTTAGCCTCCCGCGTTGTCTTGGTGCGCAGCCTCCCCTTCCCTTCGGTTGCTGTCCTTCCGCTCTCTACCGGTTGAATATCTGAGTGGCGATGGCAGAAGGTTTAATCCCCTTGGAGGGTGTTGATTCTGAAAATCCCTCTTGGGCTCCAGCGAGCGAGGAGGCTTCGTGTTCCTCTGCTCGTAAATAACCCGGGGAGAACAGAAGGGCCGACCCCGGTCAGTCCCTGCAGGAGGCACCAGGCAGGGCCGGCTGGGAATGCTGGGAAGAGGGGCCGCACGAAACGGGGGCCTTCTGGATTAAGGCATTTCCAACTGCGTGATTCCAGGCGCTGTGAAAGAACAGCATGCAAAGACACACACACACACACACACACACACACACACACACCACACAGGTTCTTGCTCCAGTAAACGTCTTTGGAAGAACTGGGTGCAGGAACTGGCGTCTATCCGGTCAGGGCACACGTCATCAGCTGGAAAGAGCTGGTGCAGTCGTGACTCTTCACTGGCAGGTGAGGAAGGCAGGAGTGGCAGTTGGCCAGAGCTGGTGCCAGGACGGAGGGTGCTGGCTGAGCTACTCGCCAAGGGCATCCTGCCCTGCGGCCTGCTGAGCCAGAGGGGGAGGCCATTGCTGAAGGCACAGCCACAGGGAGGGAGAGCTTCATAGAAGATAGAATAACAGGTTGGAAGGGACCTTGGAGGTCTTCTAGTCCAACCCCCTGCTTGCACAGGACACCCTATAACCATCCAGGTCAAGTGGATGTCCAGCCTCTTCATGGACCACCTCCAATGATGGACTACCCACAATTTCTGGGGACAAGCTGGTCCGCAGAATAACAGAGTTGGAAGGGACCTTGGAGGTCTTCTAGTCCAACCCCCTGCTGGAGCAGGAGACCCTATGTCCCATTTTCAGACAAGACTGACTGTCCAGCCTCTTGTTGGAAACTTCCGGTGTTGGCGCACCCACAACGTCTGGTGGCAAGCAGTTCCACTGGTTAATTTTCCTCCCTGCCAGGAAGTTTCTCCTTAATTCCAGGTTGCTTCTCTCCTTGGTTAGTTTCCATCCGTTGCTTCTTTGATCTGCCTTCAGGGGCTTTGGAGAATAAATTGACACCCCCCCCCCTCTTCTTGGGGCAGCCTCTCAGATATTGGAGTCCTGCTATCATGTCGCCTCTCTAGGCTAGGCACCCCCGGTTCCCTCAGCCTCCTCCTTCCTCCTTGTTATTAATACCTAAAAGGACCCGGTTCTGAGATTGCTTTCTTCCCTGGCAAGAGGGCTAAGCCATCGTCCTTCTTGCTTATACACCCACTTTATGACTTTGCCTGTTTGTGTGGCCCTAACGGATTGTGGCTTTCCACAAATGTGCACACCCCCGAGTGTGGCGTGCAAGAGTGAAGCCAAAGGAAGAAATCCCCCTCCTGCCAGTTTGCAAGAAATCCCAGGATTTCCCCCAAATCTCCCAGAGGGGGGAGGCCTAGGCGGGCCTTCCAGCCCCTCATGCCACCCTTCCAGAACCTTCTCTCTTCAAGTGACGGCATCCAGCTGGGTGTTTCAAGAGGCACCAGGCACAAGGCTGGTTGTGTGAGCCTGGCATGCCCAGCACCCAGGCACGGTGAGAGGAGAGTTGGGCAAAGCAGCTGCTGAACTGGCCAAAGGCCCACGGAGATGCTGCCATCATCCCCCAAAGGCTCCTGGGCTTCTGTGGTTTTTTCCCCCCTTGAAGGCCTTTCGCTTCTCCTCCAGGAAGCTTCTCCAGTTGAGGCATCATTAGGGATTTCCTTTGGCCCCCAGGAAAGAGTGGCGGCTTCGGTTCTGCTTCCTTCTTGGCCGTGATGGGTTTCCCGGCTCCTTCGGCCTCTCGGGCAAAACGTTTTTACCTTTTGGGCAGGAGAGCAAAAGGTTGGTCCCTTCTCCGGCTCCCCCCCCCCCCCCCCGCTAAGTGACTATTTGAATAAAAATGAAAGAGAGATACGGGTAGATAGGTAGGTATAGATAGGGGGAGAGAGAAATAAAAGACAGACTAGGTAAACAAATGAATGAGGGAGACATAAAGGGGGGGGGGAGAAATGAAGGCATAAAAACGTAGAGAAAGACAGACAAGAGATGAGAGCTGGAGAGAGAGAGAGAGAACTAGGAACAGGTAGGTAGCTAAAGAAAAGAAAACGAGAGACCAGTGTGCTACCCTAATGTTCTCTGTTAGGGACTCTGCTTTCTCATCCCCACAGGAAGAGAGCGGAATAATACATTAGAATATAGGCTAATCCAGGAAACGAGCCCTCTTGCCTTCGGCCTGGGGAAGGGAGCCCTTGTGTTTCCATCCCAACGGAGCAGCAAATAACATTGGCAAGGAAATGGGCTCTTTGGGGGCAGGAAGCCCTTCCCGGAGGGAGGATGCCCCTGGATCCCTGCCCCCCTCCCAGTGGGAATGCTTGGAGGGATCCTGGCATCCGCCCCTTGACTGCTCCTTTGGTGGGTCTGCTCCCACTCGGAGCCCATCCAGCCTCACTCTTTTCAATCATGTCTTCCCTCAGTGGGGAACCAGCAACGAGGACGTCTAAAGGCCTGGCGATTAGGAGGAACGCTTGATGGAAGCACCAGGGGTGACATGATAGCAGCCTTCCAACATCTCAGGGGCTGCCCCAAGGAAAGTGGGTGGGTGGGTGGGGGTTATCAACTTATTCACCAGAAGGCAGGAGAAGAAGCAACGGATGGAAACTCCTCAAGGAGAGAAGCAACCTGGAATTAAGGAGAAAGTCCCTAATAGTGAGGACAATTAACCAGTGGAACAGCTGGCCACCAGAAGTTGTGGTACTCCAACACTGGAGGTCTTCAAGAAGAGACTGGACAACTATTTGTCTGAAATGGTATACGTTCTCTTGCTTATGCAGGGAGATGGACCGGATGATCTCCAAGGTCCCTTTCAGCTGTATTCTGATGGATGGGTTTAGCATGGTTAGCATGGGCATTGGTCGAGGACCTGAATATTGAAATCTGAAAAACTGTAAAAAATAACGGGTATAAAGCAAATTTTCTCAAGGTCAGCTACCTTAGATGGGTGGACTTCAACTCCCAGAATTCCCCAACTAGCACTGCTGGAGAATGCTGGGAGTTGAAGGCCACTCTTATAGTTACTGAGCTTGAGGGACATGGGGCTAAAGGTTCACCCAACCCACAGAGAGGCCTTTGTAGGTCCAGCATGAGGAGAAGACTTTGACCCTCGGCCGTTGAGGCTCCAGGGTCTAGTTACCTCCTTGGCCCAGCTGGCAGCTGTTGGGAGACCTGGTTGGCGCCTTCTCTTGCCCACCTTTGCCTAAACCCTTGGGAAGTCCTTCATTCGTGGTTCTCTGATGGAGGGAGGGTTTTTGATCATCCATGGCCAACCTTGCCGCTCAGTCTCGTGCGTTTGTGTCGGGATGGTCTCAGGAGTCCTGATCTCGGTGGGGCTTGGAGCAGAAGACCCTCAGGCCCAAGGATCCCACCGCTCTTCAGTACAGGACGTCCTTGGGAGGAATTTCCTGACAGTGGGAACAATCAAGCAGTGGAAGAAATGGCCTCCAGAAGTGGCTCCCATCACCGGAGGTTTTGAAGAAGAGGCTGGGCAGTCACTGGACTAGGATGATTTGGGGAAATGATCCTGCTTGAGTAGGAGGTTGGACTAGATGACCTCCAAGGCCCCTTCCAACTCTTCTTAATTCTGATTTACCTGTCTGAGGGTTAGGTGGACCATATGGATGTCCCCTCATAGTCCCCCGGGGGGGGGGCAACGGGGCATGGCCTGAGCTAGAGTCCCTTGAGGGAAGCGCTTGAATGCGGAAGAATTGTTTTTCCCCTTCTGAACCTGCTGGAGGCCTCCGCCTTCCCTCGGCTTCCACAGCAACACACTGGCTGTGCCAAGAGCTGGCCAGCAGGGACTGATGGTGGGGCCGATAATCCCCGGCCAGAGTGGAGTTACTGCCAGAGCATTGAAGGACGAAGCCCGAAGGAGGCTGGCCAGACCCTGGGCGGCAATTCCTGGATGCAATATAAGAGAAGAGGAAGAGGGAAGGAGGAGAAGAGGAGGAAGAGAGGAACAGGAGAAGGAATAGAAGAAGAAGGGGAGGAGGATGAGGGAGGAAAAGGTGGAGAGAAGAAGAAGCAGGAAGAAGGAGAGGCAGCGAAGAAGAGGAGGAAAAGGAAGAGAAAGAAAAGGGAGGAGAAGAGGAGGAAGAGAGGAACAGGAGGAATAGAAGAAGGGGAGGAGGAGGAGGAAGAAAGAGGTGGAGAGAAGAAGAAGCAGGAAGAAGAGGCAGAGAATATGAAAAGCAGGAGGAGAAAAAGGAGAAAGAAAAGGAAAGAAGAAGAAGGTGAAGAGGAGGGGGGAGGAAGAAGAGGAGGAGGAGGAGAAGGAACAGAAAGGAAGGAGGAAGAAGATGAAGAGGAGGAGGGAGAAGGTGAGCTGAGAAAGGAGGAGGAGGAGGAAGAATTTTGGGTATGTGTTTGTGTATATATAGATGAAGTTACACAACCATTTTAGAGGAAGGCAACACTCTTTCCCTGAGATCATCCATATATCATTGGTGCCCGTTAATTGACTTGTTCCTAAGTACCGTCGGAGTAAAGGGGGGGCCATAGGTTTATCCCCCACCCCCCGGAAGGGCTGCTCCATTCGTAGCCAAGGGGGCTGGTGGGATCCCCCCCCTCACTCTCCATGCGCACTGAGAGGTATGTGGCTCAAGAGGACACGGAGGCCCCCCGTTATTACGGCCTCTTTCAGAGTCGCCCCAAGACGCCTGGGTTGCTTCTTCCCAGAACATCAACCGTTTGAAGCCCAAAATGTCCATTGGGAGAAAGCCGGACTCTGCCTCCCTCTCCGGCCAAGAGATCCGTTTCCTTTTTCTGGGCAAACGGGACGAGGTCCGATATAGTTTGGTTGAATAATTCAAGAGCAGTGGGCGTTTTTGATGCTGCAGTTCCCCACTACAGCCAGTCCTCGACTTGTGACCGCAATCTAGCCCGAGGTTTATGTTGCCAAGCAAGAGGGCTGTTAAGTGAATTTTGCCCCATTTTACAATCATTCCTGTTGTTAAGTGAATCGCTGCAGTTGCTAAGTTAGCCACAGGGTTGTTAAGTGAATCTGGCTCCCCCATTGATGCTTGCTTGTCAGAAGGTCGAAAAGGGGAGCGCTTGACCCCAGAGCCAACGGCAGAGCTGGCTTAACTCTCCTGGTCTCACCTGCCTTCACCTGTCCCCTTCAGCAAGGGACGAAGGCCTCTTTGCTCAGACGATTGGGCTGCCTCCGAGCTGGGATGAAGGCTTGCAAAGGGCATTTATGTAGACGGCCGGCCATTGATCCGATATTAGAAAGACCTCCAGAGAAGGAGAATGGAGTAGGAAGCCCAAGAACTGGGCATTTGAGTCTCTGACCCGCAGCGTTTTACGGTACAGGCACCGGACAACCGTTGGTCTGAAATGGCATGGGATCTCCTGCTTGAGTTGGTCTAGAAGACCTCCAAGGCCCCTTCTGGCTCTGGTATTCTGCTCTCTGCTCACCCCAGGAGGGAGAAACAGGTGGGGTCTCCGTGCCTGCAGCTTGGCACCCTCCCGTCCTTCTCCTTCCCCAGCGGATTTCAGTTCTTCTGGCAGACCTGCTCTTGCCCCATTGCCCTGCTCCCTTGTCTGGGTTCCTCCCTCCTGCCTTCGGAAGGGATTTTGGCCCAGTTCCCAGGAGGGTTTTTCCAGGACAGAGGCGGCGATGCCACTCAACTCCCAGAATTGAAGTCCGCTAGGCTTAAGGTGGCCAAGGTTGGAGACCCCTCCTCTAGACCCCCCCCCTTGTTTTTTACTGCTTGATTTGTGGCAGTGATGGGGGAGGGGAGAAGACCCCCTTGCCAGGAAAAGGACTCCTCCAGCCCTCAGCCGGGACGCTTGCAGGCTGGGTGACTTGGAAAGAAACTCATTCGTTCTAATATACAGTTGCCACCCAAGAGGAAAGGAAGCCTCTGGCCCAAAGCAGCCGGGGCGCCCCTTCTCACCCTCCACGCTTGGACCTTGGTCTTCCCCAAGGAATCAATCAATCAATCAGAATAGAGCTGGAAGGGACCTTGGAGGTCTTCTAGACTGACCCCGGGTCCAAGCAGGGGACCTGCCCCCCCCATGTCAGACGAGCGGCTGCCCAGTCTCTTCTTTAAAACCTCCAGGGATGGATCCCCACAACCTCTGGAGGGAACCTTCGGGTCAATTCTTCTTCAGACAAATGGCTGTCCGGCCCTTCTTGGAAACCTGGAGGGAGGGATGAATTTCTGGCTGCTTTCCTCCGGGAATCCCAGCAGCTCCAAATCCCGACTTCTTAATCCTGCCCTTCCGGCCGCCATCCTCGCTTTGGGTCTCTGACGCGGGGGCCAAAAGGATGCCGGGAGCCAGGACCTTTGGTGTGTGTGTGTGTGTGTGTGTGTGTGTGTGTAGCAGTGAAAAGCCGGGAGAGGGTTCTCTGCTCTGCCGGATGCTTTTTCTCTTTCCCCCACCTGTCTGTCCTGGAAGAGCTCCCGTGGCCTTGGTGCTGCCGGTGAATTTCCTGGAATTAAGTCTGGAGGTTGTGCGGGAAACTGCAGGAAGCAAGCCCCCCTACCTTGCCTGATTCCCCCCCCACACACACACACACCAGCAGCTCCACTTGGGTGAGAGGGAAGAGGTAGCCGGGTCCTTCCCCTCAGCCGTGGCCCCACCCTCTCCCTCCTGAGGCTGCCTCCCCACCAGGGACTGGGGCTCACCAGAGGTTCCCCACCCGGGTGGGGGCAGAGGAAGCCCCGGGATAGTGTCCTTCTCCTGGACTGCGTTTCTAGGATAGGAATAAGGATAGGAATATTATAGGAATATTGTTTGTGAGATGCCCTGAATGACTGAGAGGGAATGGGTAGCCCTATAAATCTGATTGATATAGACAGAGAGACAGAGAGACAGACAGATATGGATGGGTGGGTGGATACCTGGATGGGTGGATAGACAAATGGATGAATGCATGGGTAGGTAGAGAGATGGATCAATGGACGGATGGATGGACAGGTGGATGGGTGGATGAATGGATGGGTAGGTAGAGAGATGGATGGTTGGATGGGTAGATAGACAGTTGGACGGACGGATGGATGGATGGACAAATGGATGAATGGATGGGTAGGTAGAGAGATGGATGGATGGATGAATGGATGGAAAGATGGATGGGTGGATGGACGGATAGATGGATGGTTAGGTAGAGAGATGGATGGGTGGATGGATGGGTAGATAGACAGTTGGATGGATGAATGGATGGATAGGTAGAGAGATGGATGGGTGGATGGATGGATGAGAGAGAGAGAGAGAGAGAGAGAGAGAGAGAGAGCCTTCCGCAACTGGATGTTCTCCTCCTGGTGTATCGGAATAGGAACCCGGGGATTCCGGAGCCAGACGTTAATGGGACACATCTGGAGGGAGCCTGTGTGGGAATGTTTATAGCTGCCAGAGTCAGAGGCCTCCCGCTTCTCACCAGGTTCCTTCAGGAAATCTCCAAGCCAGGCTCTTCTGGAGGATGCCCAGGCGGGGATATCTGGAGCCCCCCAGCCAGGAAGGAGGAAGTAGAAGGTGGGGAGGCCTCAGCCCAGGGTTGACCCACCTGGTCTTCCTCAGAGGATTCAGTCCTGAGAGCAGACCCCGGGGCCTCCGTCGGCAGCACAGGAGCAGCAGAGCCCAGGAACGGCATCTCCGCTCTGCCACCAGAAGGCTGGCCCTGGGCCAGGCAGGGGCAGTTGTCCCCGGAAGCAAACCAGTGGCTGGCAAAGCATCCAACAACCTCACCGTCACTCGTGCCATTCAGCAGGAAGGCTTGAGGGGATCTTTGCAGCTCAGGGTGGGACTGGGGGGTCCGTGGTGCTCTCTGAGCTTGGTTGTTTGCTGGCAGACGTTTCGTGACCCAACTAGGGAACATCGTCAGTGCTAGAAGGGAGTAGGGTTTGTGGAGAGGAGGAGGAGGAGGACTCTGGGGTCCCTGGTGCTCTCTGAGCTTGGTTCTTTGGAGGCAGATATCTCGTGACCCAACTAGGGAACGTCATCTGTGCTCATGGGAGAGGGGCTTGCTCTCTGTTTATATGCAGGCGGCGTGCCCTGTCCGTGAAGGGCAGGAAGGAGGGGCCGTCGCTTGGAAGGCCCGCTAGCCTAGGTGCAGAAGGGGTCTCTTGCTTTCCGCTCTGCCCGGGTCCCCCATCTCAAAGCAGGCCCTGCCAGCCCAGTGTCTGTGGCAGCCTTCCTCCTTGGCCAGGGGCTGCGGCCACTTGGCTTGAGAGAGACGCGTTGTGGCGGCTGGTGTGATTCCCGAGGAGAGGGGGAGCTTTGGGGAGTCTCCGCTCGCTCACAGCTGCCCATTTCCACCCCCAGCGTCTTCCTGCCCGTGTCAAGAGGGCCGCATAGTTTTGCCTTGCGCTATTAATAGACTTCCATAACTCTCCCAACAAACCCAGGACTATAAATAAGAGAAAACAGAGTTTCTGGCCAGATTTCGCTCAGTTGGTGCCGCTGCGGGGGAGACGTGTCTCCCGGGATGAGCTTTGGACTTGGCTTGAGGGAGGAAGAGGAGAGCTGCCAGGAGGGACCGGCAGCCAAACGGAGAGACAGGTTGGCCTAGTGGATAGGGCAGAAATGGGGTAGAAACCAGGATACGGGGAGTTCTAGTCTCACCTTAGGCATGAAAACAGTCTGGGTGACTTTGCTCCGGCCAGGCTCAGCCCAACCCACCTCACAGGGTTGCTGTTCTGGAGGGAAGAGGAAGAGGAAGGAGTTTTGTGTCTGATCACTGCACTGGGTTCTTTATAAAAGTAATAAAGTAATAAAAGAAAAGAAAGAAAAAGAAAGAAAATGGAAGGAAGAGAGAAAAAGAAGGAAACGAAAGGAAATGGAAAAGGAAAGAATAGAAAGAAGGAAGGAAGAAGAAAGAAAGAGAAAGAAAAAGGAAGAATAGAAAGAAAAAGGAAGGAAGGAAGAAAAAAGGAAAGAAAGAGAAAGCAACAAAGAAAGAAAGAAAAGGATAGAAAGAAAAAGAAAGAAAAGGGACCCTCTTGATGCTGCTGTTGCTGCTGGGACCCCCAATGCAAAGGGAAGGATTTCTTGGTTAAAGGAGGGGTGGGGGTGTGGGGTGTGTGTGTGAGGGAGCCGGGAGCCGGCCAAGCCTTGAGGAAAGGTTCAAGCACTCTGCAGCAATCCCAGGAATGCAGCTCCACAAACTTTGGGGCTGGGCCGTGTTTCTCTTAGCGTCCCCCTCCCCTTCCCCTGCTTGCCAAAATATGAAGCAGCGGAGATGCCGGTCTGTTTCCCCTCCAGTGGCGCTCATGTCCGGCCTCATCGCAGGCAGCTTTGGGGGGGGGGGGGGGGAATCCCAATTTTCAGGCTCCCTGTTCTTGGCCGGTCTCTTCGTCCCTCCTCACGGGGCATGTAATTGGAGGGTCCTTGACTTACAACTGTCCATTTAGAGACCCTTAAACAGGGGACTGGGATAAAAGGTGACTTTTGCCTGTCCCCACACTTGGGACCGTTCCTCGTATTTACGACAGCTGCAGCACCCCCACGGTCACATGATTTCTATCACTTCAAACTGATCTAAGCAGCAAATCCCAGAGGCACTCTTACACACACACACACACACACACACACACGAAGTGGTTTCCAGGTAGGAACACAACTGGATCTGTTCTTTTCTCATTTGGCCACCTCTGCCAGCTCCATCAGCTCTTCATGGGTGGATCTCTTCCCTTCATTGTCTTTTCAAAATGGTTTCATGCTTTGGAATTCCTGCGTAGGCTGTGCATGCTCAGAGGTGTTGACACAAAAGGTTTTTTTTAAAATTATTATTATTTTTCCCCCTGCTATGACTTTCCACCCGCCACCCACGCCTCCCATGTGAGGTTGCAAAAGTGCCTTGGGGTTTTTTGCCTTCTCGTGTGCCCTGATCCAGTCATTGTGCAAGCCCAGGCCTTCCGATCCCCTCCCTCTCTCACGCTCTCACCGTTAAGAACGGGGGGCTCCCAGCTTCTGTCCCCAAAGGTACTTTTTTTTCAAAAGGCAACTGGATTGTTTTTCCTTGAAGACGTTTCACTTCTCGTCCAAGAAGCTTCTTCAGTTCTGACTGAAGGGTGGAAGGATTTGTACGCCTTGCATTCGTCTGGTCCCCTGAGAGTCCTTGGGGCCACTTGGAGGTCTGTCTGTCCGTCCCTCGGGGGTCACTGGATCAGAGTGCAGATGGGTGTGGAGCCTTCTTGGCTAAACCTCCAAGCGGCCCCAAGGACTTCCATGGAGAGCGCTGCTGACCACCAGATGACCGCAAGGAATATAAAGCCTTCCATCTTCCACCACTCAGTCAGAACCGAAGAAGCTTCTTGGATGAGGCGAAACCTCTTCAAGGAAAAGAAAAGTCCACTTGCCTCTTGGATGGCTGAGAACCTCTGTAGATATTTAAGACTTGAGGACTTCAACCATTGGAAGTTTATAAGTCTTCCAGGTTGGAGATCCCTGATTAAGAACACAGGAGCGTGGCTGGGCCCGAGGGCCGTCTGGATGCCTTTGGAGGACTCATAAGCTTGGAGTAGAGAGCGAGGAGCTTTCCCTCCACCGGTATTTTGGGCCAATATTTGGAGAGGATTCAGAAGGCAGAATCCAGTCTCTCTTGTACAGGCTGCGTTCAGGAGAGGCTCTCGCTGAGATACACAAAGTTATGGAAAGGCAACAAAGCATATACAAAAGATGTGGAAAAGAAGTGCAGAGAAGAGAAACCAAGAGGAGGATTGGGGGGGGGGGGGGGGCTGGAGGCTGAAACATAGGAAGAACCCTGGCAGGACCTGGGCATGGCCAGTCGAGAGAAAAGAAAGGCGGGGGGGGGGGCAGGATAGAGGGGCTGCCCCAAAGAAGAGGAGGAGGGGGTCCACCTCTTCTCCAAAGCAACGCATGGAAACCCATCAAGGAGAGAGGCAGCCTGGAATTCAGCAGGGACTTCCTGGCACCGAGAAGGATTAACCGGTGGAAGAGACCGGGAGGCACGTGTCTGGAGTGGGCTAGGTAGGGCCGTGATGGGGAACCTGTGGCTCACGTGCCGGAAGTGGCACACAGAGTCCTCTCTCTGGGCAGGCCAACCGTCGCTCGTTGCTCTGCCGGGTTCCAGCATGCTGGCCAGCCGGTCTTCACCTGAGCAGGAGCACCGGAAATTAGAAGAGCAGCTGCCCGGTGCGCGTGCCAGGAGGAGGATCTTCCGGTTTCCAGCGCGCGCATGCACAACATCCAGCTGGTCTTCGTGCAGGCATGCGCGGCAGAAACTGGAAGGCTGGGTGGCCGGTGCGCATGGATGCGCCAGCAACCAGGAGATCATCTTCCCAGCGCGCGCATGTGCACACCGGGCGGCTGCCCTCTGGTTCCCGTGGCCAAAAGCTTCGCCTGCACCTGGCGCAGGGTTTCCTGCTTCAACCGTGGGTTGGACTGGAAGACCTCCGAGGTCCCTTCCAACTCTGCTCTCCTGCCGTCCATAACATAAATAGGAGTCCAGAGTCCACTGGAAATAGGTGGCCAATACATTTAAATGAATGACAATTATGTAAAGGAAGCACAGATCAAACATGCAAATAGGAACATTTTCAGTCCCTGAGGAAAAGCCAATATTGTCCGGCTGGGTATCATTTCCGGGGGAGGGGTGGGGGTGGGGGGTGGGAGGCATTCCAGAGGGTCTGCTCAGGAGAGGGGAGACCGAACGGGCAGAGTGGGGTGGGACATTCGGGTTGGGGGGCGGGGTTGAGGCTGCTTGGAGAGGGTGGTCTTGCTACTGTCCTGGTCGGGGGTCCCAGGAGGGGGAGGGTCTCCTTCCCAGATGGCAAAGAGACAGCAGAGCTGGGCAGGAAGAGAGCAAGGAGGGACCCTCCCTAGCACTTCACAGACGACACAGCTAGTCCTCGACATACAACAGTTTGTTTAGTGACTGTTTAAAATTACAACAGCCCTGAAAAAACTGAGGTCTGACACTTACGACCGTTGCAACATCCCCCCCGGTCACCTGATCCAAATTCGGACGCTTGGTAAGTGACTCATATTTATGACGGTCGCAGCATCCCGGGGTCACGGGATTCCCCGTTTGCGACCTTCTGACAAGCCAAGTCACCAAGGAAGTCAGATTCACTAAACAAGCAAGGTAATTACTTAACACCTGCAGTGATTCGCTTAACAACCTGGAGAAAGGTCATAAAATGGGGCAAAACTCACTTAACAAAGGTCACATTTAGCAAACAGAAATTTGGGCCTCCGTTGTGTCGAGGACTACCTGCCACTGGCATAAACCAACAGACAGCAGGAGGAGGAGGAGGAGGAGGAGGAGGAGGAGCAGGAAGGCGAGCGAGCTACAACCTCTCTAGGTCAGGAGGAGAAGCTGTTCAGCAAGGGGGGGTGTCGGCTGGGGGTTAGGGTTAGGGTTAGCAGGGGGTTGGACTAGAAGACCTCCAAGGTCCCTTCCAGCTTGTTTTTCTACCCTGTTCTAAATGGGTTGTCCAACCTCTTCTTGAAAACCTCCTGGGACGGATCACTCACAGCTTTTCCACCGGCTACTTCTCAGGACAATTCTCCTTAGTTCCAGGTTGCTTCTAACTTCCATCCGTTGCTTCTTGTCCTGCCTCAGGTGCTTTGGAGAATAGGTGGAGCCCCCTCCTCTCCTCTCCTCTCCTCTCGGGCAGCCCTTCAGATACTGGAAGGCAGCTGTCATGCCACCCCCGGTCCTTCTTCTCACTCAGACCTCTAGACCTCCCCAATTCCTGCAACCGTTCTTTGTATGTTTTAACCGTCACCTGCAAAAACAACACTGTCCTGTGAAGACACGGGGCTCCCCGTTACGCCTGCCGTTGGGGAGATCCTGCCAGAAGACGGGGGCTGGGGAAAAGAACTGCAAAGTGGGAGTGCCGGTGGCCAAAGTGTGGCCGTGCCCGTCCTTCGGCCCCTTCCTTTCTCGGCCTCCCTTCTGCCGGGTGGTTCCCGCAGGGCTGCTCAGCCAGTGGGGGCACTTGAGGCTTTCCCAGGAAGTGAGCTGCCTTTGTGCCCGTTCCTGATAACGCCTGGAGGATGCCTGGCTTTGCTCCAGCGGTCTCTGACGTTGGCATGGTGCACGCTGAGCGAGCCTGGCATTTTCCCTGTGGGAGACACGAAGGCAGCCTTGTGCCCGCTTTGGCTGGCCTCAGCTCCCACCCGGCCTCTGCCAGCATCCCTCCCAGCCCAGCCCTCCTGCGGAAGACGTACAGCCGTTCGGGGGGGGGAGGGGGGGCTCAGAGGCTGCCTGGAGCAGCTGTGTGTCTTTGTGGGCCCGTAATGCAGATTGGCCCGTTGGACCCATTGAGATGCTGAGGCTCAGCTGTTCCAGAGCGGCATTTTTAACTTGGCATCTGGAGGATCATAGAGTCCTGGGGCTGGAAGGGAACTTGGAGGTCTTCTAGCCAACCCTCTGCTCAAGGCAGGAGGCCTTATTCCAGCCCAATCTCTTCTTCAAAACCTCTAGTTCTGTGGAGCACCACAAGTTTCTGGAGGCATGCAGTTCCCCGGGTGAATTGTCCTCCCTGTCAGGAAGTTTCTCCTTAATTCCAGGTTGTTCTCTCGTTGGTTACTTTCCATCTGTTGCTTCTTGTCCTGCCTTCCATCCATCCATCCATCCATCCGAATAAAGCTGGAGGGGGCCTTGGAGGTCATCTAGTCCAGCGCCCTGCCCAAGCAAGAGACTTTACACCATTCCAGACAAACGGCTGTCCAGTCTCTCCTTAAAAACCTCCAGTGTTGGAGCATTCACAATTCTGGTGGCAAGCAGTTCCACTGGTGAATTGTCCTCCCTGTCAGGAAGTTTCTCCTTAATTCCAGGCTGCTTCTCTCCTGGATTAGTTTCCATCCGTTGCTTCTTCTCCTGCCTTCGGGGGTTTTGGAGAAGAGGTGGGCCTTCTCGCCCTCTTTGTGGCAGCCCCTCAGATCCTGGTCCTTCTCTTCGTTGGACCCGATTCCTTCTTCTGTCCTTCAAAGGGTTTGTCCCCCAGAGAAGAGTTCCCCAAAGGTTCAGGCTTTGGGGACCAGTGGGGGGAGGGGGAGGGGGAGGGTTCTGCATGAGTGTGGGCAGCTCTACTTGCAGCTCCAGGGGGGGAGGAGGGCGTGTGGGCTAAGCCACTGCTCACGCAAGGGAGGACATGCTCGCTGGGCATTTGCGCTGCCCCGCCGCACCCCCCTCACAGCCCACACGTCGGGGACCCCTCTCCCAGGCCCAGCCAGCCTACATAGGCCTGAAAACCACAGCGGCACTGAAGAAGGGGCTTCTGGCCCTGGCAGCCTCCCTGGGGCCGCGCCCATTGAAATAGTTTGGGATGCAAGTAAAGCTTATATGCGTGGGGTCCTGATACATATGAACTTTAAACACAAACAAATTAGACAGAAAAGGAGAATGGAATTGGAAGATGAAATAAAACGTAAAGAACAGCTGCTTATAATAAACCCGAATGACCAGGCGCTCCAGATGGCGCTAAAGCTGTTGAAAGATCAATTTCAGATGCTTATAGCAGAACAAACAGCAACCAATTTGCAATTTGCTAAACATAACACCTTTGCCAACGCTAATAAACCTGGTAGATGGTTAGCATATACTTTGAGAAGGAATATGAATGATAGAATTATTGATAAAATTGAGTTTCGAGGGAAGATGGTATATCAACAAGAGTTGATTAAAAAATCATTTGTGGACTATTATACTAAGCTATATGTACAGGATAATATACAGAACAAGTTAATAGATGATTTTTTGGAAGGAAAAAGGGTTGCAAAAATTTCTGTGCTTCAAAAGGCAAATTTGGAACGTCTTATAACCGCTGATGAGATCACTTTAGTTATAAATCAACTTAAATTAGCTAAGGCTCCAGGGACTGATGGTTTGACTGCAATGTATTATAAAACTTTACAACTGGAAATGATTGAATATCTTACACAACTATTTTGTAATATACAACAAGGAGGTAAAATACCTCCCTCATGGAAAGCGGCTTTTATCTCATTGATACCTAAAGATAAAGAGGGCCCTAAGAAACCAGAGGATTACAGGCCGATATCTCTTCTGAACACAGATTATAAAATATTTGCTAAAGTATTAGCCAACAGATTGATGCCGGTTATTCAAGAGATTATTCATCATGATCAAGCAGGATTTATTGAAGGCAGACATATGAAGGAGAATGTAAGGCAACTCATAGATTTAATTGACTATCTTGATAAGAATAAGCAGATCTCTGCAGTGCTGGTTTTCTTGGATGCAGAGAAGGCCTTCGATCGAGTGAATTGGAACTTTCTAACCAAGACTTTGGAAAAGATGGATATGGGACCACGATTGCGGCAGGCGATTGGAGCAATTTATCAGCAACAAAATGCACAACTTATTATTAATGGAAATTTGTCAACAACTTTCGAGATACAAAAAGGCACAAGACAAGGTTGCCCATTATCCCCATTGTTATTTATTTTAACTTTGGAAGTCTTGTTGAACGCAATTCGGGACTCAAAATCCTTAGATGGCATAGCTATCAGGCAAAAGGAATACAGAACTAGAGCATTCGCCGATGATCTGGTTGTTACCCTTTCACATCCTTTGAAATCAATAATCCAGATGAAAAATATCATAATAGAATTTGGCATGGTGTCTGGGTTTAGACTAAATCAAAACAAAACGAAAATGATGGTTAAAAACATGACAGAGACTCAAAGAAAGAGACTTGTAAGTTTAGCAGGTTTTGAAATAGTTTCTAAAGTTAAATATTTAGGAATACAAATTTCAGAATCAAACACAAAACTTTTCTCAAATAACTATGAAGTGTTGTGGCAAAAGATACAGAAAGATCTTGAAGCGTGGAAAAAGTTACAATTGTCTTTGCTTGGAAGGATCTCAGCAATTAAAATGAACATTCTACCTAGATTTATCTTTCTATTCCAGATGATTCCGGTGCTCAAGTCAGATAAAACCTTGTTAAATTGGCAAACAACATTAAATAAATTTGTTTGGAAGGAGAAAAAACCGAGAGTAAAGATGAAGATTATGCAAGATACACGTGAAAGAGGTGGCCTCAGACTCCCAAACCTTCGATTGTATTATGAAGCTGCGGTATTAACGCATGTAGCAGATTGGTTTGGGAAAACAAAAATGGAATTGCTCAATATAGAAGGCCATGATCTTGTTCTGGGATGGCATGCATATCTTTTTTATGAAGACAGGGTGGATAAAGTGTTCAACAACCATGTTCTCCGTAGTGCCTGGATGAGAATATGGAAGAAGCACCGGCCCAATTGGGATTATAAAATACCGCTTTGGTTGGATCTTGCAGACACCATGGGGATTATGAATATTAAGTCACTCGGGGGTTGTTTATATAAAGATGTGCTTATTGCTGATGGGGGCGAATGGAAGTTAAAAACTTTGGAACAGCTGTTGGAAGAAGGAATTACTTTAAATTGGTTACATTACATACAGCTTCAGAAGAGATGGGAAGAAGATCGCAGGGTCGGCTTTATGGATAAAGAAGTGGAACTGATTAAGCAGATAAAAGAGACTGGTCCAAAACAAGTTAAAAGAATATATAATGTACTGTTAGAAAGAGACTCAGAAAGTGAATTGGTTAAGGATTGTATGATTAAATGGGCTCAGAATTTTGGGGAAGTGGTTATGTTGGAAACGTGGGAAAAAATATGGGTTCAGAATGTTAAATTTACACAGTCACAGAATTTAAGGGAGAATTTTTATAAAATGTTTTACAGATGGTATTTAGATCCTAAAAAATTATCATGCATGTACCCAAATGTTCAACCAAAATGTTGGAGATGCGGGTGTCTAGATGCTACCTTTTTTCATGTATGGTGGACTTGCAACAAGGTTAAAGCTTTTTGGATAAAAATATGGTGGGTTATGCAGAATGTATTTAAGAAAAGAATACAATTCATTCCACAAATGTTTTTATTGGGTATAGTTAAGGATTTTACCAAAGGGGAAACAAAATTGGTCTTGTATATGGTTACAGCAGCTAGGTTGTTGATTGTGCAACATTGGAAAAAAGATTTTTTGCCAACAATTGATCAATGGATTCAGAAGGTGGCGGGGTTCGCTGAAATGGCAAAAATTTCAGCTTTCTTAAAAGCTCAGAAACAGGAGGATTACACACAGGAATGGGCAAAATGGATTGATTATATACAGAATAAATACCAGACTAGGAGCTATTATCTAGCCTTTAGGTAAGAATGTTTAGACCGATAGATGATCAGAGTAAATAGTATATGGGATGTTTGGAATTATTAGAGTGGTATACAGCGGAAGTCAGGGGGGTGGGTTTGTGCGGGAGGTGGGGGAGGGTTAGGGTGGAGGGTGGGGCAATATATATGTATGAATAAATTAGAAGATGGGACTAATGAAACATTGTTAGGCTAGGAGAAATTTATATTAAGAGTTATAGATGTTAAATTAGCTTAGAAAATGATCAATGTGTCATTATTAATTTAAGACTAATCTCTATAGTTTTTGTTGGGAGGAGAGGGGTTATGAGTAATCTATTTTAAGATGGGGGGTGGGGAGGGGGTAAAGTGTTTGGTATAATATTTGAATGTGAATTTTTGCGGGGGGGTATAGCATTTGTATGAGATTTATATTGTATGGAGGGGGGGGTGAAAAGGGGGAAAATTTGTTTGTACAAAACTCTTTTAATAAAAAAAAAAAAAAAAAAAAAAAAAAACGAATACTTGACCCTAAATCTGGGGTTCCCCCTTCCCGGGTGTTTCTAACTCTCCTCCCTCCCTCCCCCTCCCCCCCCCCAGAGTTCTGCCGCATCGACCGGCCCCTGTGCCACAATGAGGACGAGCAGCTTAGCTTCGAAGCCGTGCGCAGCATCCACAAGCAGATGGACGACGATGCGAATGGCAGTGTGGACGTGGAGGAGAGCGATGAGGTGAGGCTCCTGGGGGCCTTGGCAAACTCTGGGCTGCCTCCCCTTCCCTGCTTGCTTCGCGCGGGTAGCCCCCTTTCAGCCGATCCAGATTAGGCAGGGGCTTGTGATCAGCAGGGTCTGATGCGCCTCTGGGACAAGGGACCAGGCCTTCCCCATTGCAGCCTCAATGGGCACTTCACTGCCATCCTCCTCCTCCTCCTCCTCCTCCTCATCGCTCCCGTGACCCTCCTGCCCACGTCTTCTCCTTCCCCCCCAGTCAGGTCAGCAGTCGACAGCCTCTGTGGACGGGAAGGGAGTGGACCTCACTGGCTCCAGGCCTCCCTGAATCCTCCAGAACAAGACAGGACAGAAAGTGGAGTAGAGTAGACTAACAAGAATAGAATACAGAATACAGAATACAGAATAAATAGAGAATGGAAATAGAATTCATTCTGGGCCAAGTGTGATTGGACAGACAAGGCATCTGTCTCCGCTGCAGAAGCTCACAGTGTACGTATAAAGAGCAAGTAATGGGTCATAGATCATAAATCATAGTTACAATCGTTAATCTTAAGTTACAGACAACAACTGATAAATCATAAAATGCCTAACAGGAGGGGAGAGAGTAGGGGAGGTGGGAAGTGAGGAGGTGCTTTGGGAATTGAGTGCTCGGCAGAGCGATGACACGGGGGCTGGTTGTTTTGGCCTGCAGAGCCTTAGGGGCGGGGGGGTCCCCAGGGAAGAAGCTGAAAAAGTTTCTCTGCAGATATTTCCTCAGCCCTCCTTCTGGATCGTTCAGTGGAGGAAGGCGGGCTGGTTGCAAGGATTTCTCTTCTGCAGGCCCAATGATCCATTGACGTCTCTGCCTCTCCTCTTTGGCTGCCGTTTTTATGGATTCGTTCTCATTTCGGAACCTTGGAAATGGAGGTCCTGGGGAATCCCTGCATACCCAGCTTGCCATTCCCCCCATTCGGGGCTGGGGCTTGGGCTGGCCTGCTCTGTTCTCCCCATGGAAAAGGTTGACCTCTCTAAGCCACCGGACAATCCCCCTTCCGCCTGCCGCTTGCTGCCTTCCCTCTCCGGCAGTGGTGGGTTGCAGGCAGTACTCCCTGGCACGGGCGCACCGGAGCCTGCCCGAAGCACCGGGTACCGTTCTCCGGAAGCCCCACCTGCCTGCGCCCCTTACCTATCCTTTAAAGCCTTCGGTGCTTCCTCACACGCGCATGGCACGTACAGCTCCTGCGCAACGCTCCGCCGAGCAGCCGAAGCGTGGCAGAGGCTTGCGGAAGTGTCACTGGCAGGTAGGACGCATGCGCTTGCCTCACGCCAGGCCCCTTCCAACCGGACCAGTTGGAAGCGGAACCCACCCCTGCAATTCAGCCTCCCTTTCCGTCCAACGGCCGCCCTGCCTTGCAGGGGAGAGCAGGGAAGCAGCGTGTAGAAACTCTGCTCCCTCTCGACCTCTTCCCTTTGGAAGAGCCCAAGGCCTTCACGGAACACCCAAGGCATCATTGGCTCAGCTCCTCCTCCTGTTTACGTCTTTAGAAAGTGTTTTTGGGGGAGAGTCAGGCTACCTTACGTAACGGCATGAAACCACCTTTCATACCTCAATTTCGTTTGCCATACTGGGAAGTTTTCAAGAAGAGATTGGAAGGCCATTTGTCCGAAATGGCATGTTTGGACTAGATGACCTCCAAGGTCCCTTCCAACTCTGCATTACAATCTTAGGGATATTCCTTCCAGCTTTTCCTCACTTTCATTTCGTCCCAAGTGGCTTTTCCATTGCTTTTAATTTTAATACATTTCACTCCACTGGAAATTCATTCTTTATCCCGCTTCACCCATTTCTAAAACAAACGTTGCATGGAATGCAAAGCAAGGCAAACCGGAGCAGCGCTTTTCAACCCGTTCAGATGGCTGGGGTTTGGTTCCCAGCGTGGCTGTCTGGGGAATTCTGGGGGTTGAAGTCTTAAAGTTGCAAAGGTGGAGAGAGGATCCCACCTGTTCAGCCTGGGTCCAGTGCTGAAGGTTTCACACAGGTGAAACGAAGTAGGATATATCAATTTGAATATTTGTAGCTCAGGGTTCAACTGTGAGCATCCTTGGTGCTCCATGAGCTGGGTGGTTTTCTTGCAGACGTTTCGTGACCCAACTAGGGAACGTCATCAGTGCTAGAAGGGAGTGGAGTTTGCAGAGTGGAGGACGGAGAGGAGGAGGAGGAGGAAGAAGAAGAGAAGGAGGAGGAGGAGGAGAACTGGGGGGTCGTTGGTGCTCCCTGAGCTGGGTGGTTTTCTTGCAGACGTTTCGTGACCCAACTAGGGAACGTCATTGATGACAGAGAGGGTCTGGAAGGAGGAAAACTTGCCAGGGGGAGGAAAGGGCAGTGCAGAGCGGAGGGTCAAGACTTCCAGGGAGGGCAGGGCCTGGGAGAATGGCCCCGCACTCGCTCCCTAAGAGCAGCTCAGCAAAGGGAAGTTTTGACTTTGTTTTTGAGGGACGTGAGGAAACTCTCGGGTGGATGGCCGTCAATCCCCTGGAGGCTTTCCTTTCAAATGGCCGCCCTGAATGCAGCAGGGGGGCCTGTGGGCTGACTCTCCCCACTCCGGGGTCTATATTTGGGTTCCGCTCCCTTGGCTGAAGTCTTGGCTGAGGGCTGGGAGAGGGAATTCGGGCCCTGCCCACCCTCCTCCTCCTCCTCCTCCTCCTCCTCCTCCCAGGTGCGTCAGCAGATCGGCTGCTGCTGCTGCCTCTAAACCTGCCCTTCCGGTCCTGGCCTGGCAGGGCGTCCCATGGCAACCAGCCCCTGCCTGCCGGGGCTTGTCTCCCCCCCCCCCGTCTCTCCTTCCCAGCCCCTCCCTGAGTGGCGGGGGGGGCAGCTTCCCGGGGGAAGGCCTCCTCTTGGGCAGGGCTGAGCTTGCGGTTGATTGACGCTCAGCCTCCTGAGTTTTTTGGGGGGGGCTCAAGTGCGATCCAGGCCTTTGAGAAGGGGCCGGGCAGCCCTTGGTCCGAAAGGGTAGAGGGTCTCCTGCTTGAGCGGGGGGGGGCACAGGGGGCTCCTTGGATGAGAAGCGGAAGGTTGTCTTTTGGGGGCAAAAGCCCCTTCGGGGACAGCCGTGACCTGGATGGCCTCTCCTTAGGGCTTCCAAATGAGCCCACCAGCCGGCTGGCAAGAAGGACTCCCTCACCCATGGTGCACAGAGCTTTCTGGATGGGAGGAAAGAAGGCCGGCAGGACGGGGTTAATTCCGCCCAGCTGGGGCTTATTTATTTATTTATTTATTTATTTATTTATATTTGATGCTTCTAGACCGCCCCCTCTCCCAAAAGGGACTCGGGGCGGTGTACAGTCCATACAGAATATAACAAAATACAATAAAAAAGTTAAATATGTACAGTTGGCATGGAGGAGGTTAAAATGCAATTAAAAGAACTGTACAAAGCTAATATAAATATAAGTTTTAAACCCCTAAAATAGACACAATAAATTAAAAAACCCCTAAAATAACCAGATAATAATACATTTGCCAGGAGGGACAGTTGTAATTATGCCAGGCCTGCTAATCGGAACAGGTGGGTCTTCAATTTTTGCCGGAAGGAGCGGAGGTCAGAAGTGGTTCTAATGTCGGGGGGGAGGTCATTCCAGAGGGTTGGGCCCATCACAGAGAAGGCCCTACTCCTTGGTGTCGCCCGTTGGCATTGCCTAGTGGACGGCACCAGGAGAAGTCCCTCCCTGTGTGAGCGAATTGGCCGCAGGGATGTATGTGGGAGGATGCGATCCCGCAAGTAACTAGGTCCCGTGCCATGGAGCGCTTTAAAGATGGTAATCAGCACCTTGAAACGCACCCGAAAAACCACAGGTAGCCAGTGCAGCTCGCGCAGGAGAGGTGTTACGTGGGAGTACCTCGTACTCCCCATCACAGCCCGCGTGGCTGCATTCTGAACTAACTGCAGTCTCCGGGCGCGTCCCAAGGGCAGCCCCATGTAGAGAGCGTTGCAGTAATCCAGGCAGGACGTCACCAGCGCATGAGTGACCGTGCGTAGGGCATCCCGGTCCAGTAGGGGGCGCAATTGGCGCACCAGGCGAACCTGGTGGAACGCCCCCCTCGCCACGGCTGCCACATGGTCATCCATTGACAGCCGGGCATCAAGGAGGACGCCCAAATTGCGCGCCCGTTCCACAGGGGGCAGTTGTTCGCCCCCTATGGCCAGCGATGGAATCAGCTGGCTGAACCGAGGTGCCGGTAGCCACAGCCACTCAGTCTTGGAGGGGTTGAGTTTAAGTCTGTTGTCCCCCATCCAGACCCCGACGGCTTCCAAACACCGGGACATCACTTCGACAGCCTCGTTGGGGTGGTTTGGGGTTGAAATATACAGCTGAGTATCATCAGCGTAGAGGTGATACTCAACCCCAAAACCACGGATGATCTCACCCAGCGGCTTCACATATGTGTTGAACAGGAGAGGCGAGAGGACCGACCCCTGTGGCACTCCACAAGTGAGTGGCCTCGGGGTCGACCTCTGTCCCCCTGTCAACACACATTGCCTCCGGTCGGAGAGGTAGGAGCCGAACCACCTCAAGACGGTACCTCTGACTCCCATCCCCTCCAACCGGCGCAATAGGATACCATGGTCGATGGTATCAAAAGCCGCCGAGAGGTCTAATAGGACCAGGATAGAGGAACAACCTCTATCTCTGGCCCTCCAGAGATCATCGACCAACGCGACCAAGGCTGTCTCCGTGCTGTGCCCGGGTCGGAAGCCGGACTGGCGTGAGTCTAGATATTCGGATTCGTCGAGGTGTCGTGGAAACTGCTGCGCCACCACATTCTCAACAACCTTCGCTAGAAAGGGAAGGTTGGAGACTGGACGATAATTAGCTAGCTCCATTGGGTCGAGTGAAGGCCTCTTAAGTAAGGGCCTCACCACCGCCTCCTTCAAGGCAGTTGGTAAGGATCCCTCACCCAATGAGGCATTCACCAGGCCCAGAAGCCAGCCTCGGGTCACCTCCCAAGATGCCAGTACCAACCAGGAGGGACACGGGTCCATTAAACATGTGGTGGGTCGCAGCCTTCCACGCAACCTGTCTAAATCCTCGGGGGCAACAGAATCAAACTCCTCCCAGGATGGTCTCACAAGACTCGCTGTTGGCGGCCCGTCCGGTCCACTGAGGGGGGCCCATCCGCTCCGGATCTGAGCGACTTTATCCTGCAGATATTCCCCAAACTCCTCTGCTCTGCCCTGCAAGGGTGCCCTCTGCGTCCTCTGTGACAAGAGGGAGCGGGTCACCCTAAACAGGGCGGCAGGGCGGTTATCCGCGGACGCAATAAGAGCGGCGCAATATCTACGTTTGGCCGCCCTTAATGCCACAAGGTAGGTCCGTAAGTAGGCTCTTACCTGTGTTCGATCAGATTTGGAGCGTGAGGACCTCCACCTGCTCTTTAGACGTCTCCTATGGCGCTTCATCACCCTCAGCTCCTCGGTATACCAAGGAGTCCGGGTGGGTCGCTGCCGCAGGAGAGGTCGCAAAGGCGCAACCCGGTCCAAGGCCCCAGCCGCCGCCCTATTCCAGGCAGCCGCTAGGTCCTCTGACCGAGCGCGGGTCAGGGCTACAGGTAATGGCCCAAGCTCCGTCTGGAACCTATCCGGCTCCATCAGGTGCTTGGGGCGGTACCAGCTTGGACCATCTGGTCCCGCCTCCTCGCGGTGGGGGGTAGCGCCAGGGAAGTCCAGCCGGAGACATGAGTGATCTGACCATGAATGGCAGGTGGGGGGTGAGGGCAGGTGGGGGGTGAGGGCAGGTGGCCCCCCCAACAGAGACCAGGACAAAGAAGGCAGGGAGGAGGAGGAGGAGGAGAAGCCGGCCAGACCTTCAGCTGCTGCCATGAGAGCCTGGCTGGAGAGAGGCCAGTCCGCCTCCCTCCCTCCCTCCCTCCCCTCCCTCCCTCTTGTCTGGGACCATGACTGGGGCTTGTTTCCATCCAGTCCCGGCTCTCCTGATTCCGGCAGTGCCCCAGATGAGCTGGGCATCCTCCCTGTCACGGCCACGAATGGCATCGGAGCCCAGCCTGGGCCCCGTGGAGGGGGACTCTCCCAGCCTGGCTCCAGAAGGTCTCCGGGGCCTCTCTGGGGGCAGGAGCCACTTCTGACCTGGTCTAGAAAGAGCCGGGAGGGATCCGGACGGGGCTCCGGGTTCTGGTCCCCTTCTCCATAGGGGGAGGGGAGGCCGGGGCTGGAGAAGGTCCCACAGGGGACGCAGCAAACCTCTGCAGAGGGAGGAGGAAAAAGGGGAGATCTGGAGGGTCTCCAGGCAAAATAGCCCCTTCCTAGAGGCCTTACGAGCTCCTTTTTCATGGGTGACTCAGAGGAAGGTGACTCTGGGAGAAGATGAAGGTGCTCTTGGAGCTCATTGCTAGCCACCCTCCTCCTCCTCCTCCTCCTCCTCCTCCTCCTCCTCCTCCTCCTCCCCCTCCCCACTGCAAACCCTCCTCCCTTCTAGCATTGATGATGCTCCTAGCTGGATCAAGAAACGCCTGCGAGAAAACCACCAAGTTCAGAGAGCACCGAGGACCCCACCGTCCTCCCCCTCCTCTCCACAGCCCCCCTCCCTTCTAGCACCGATGATGTTCCCTTGATGGACCACGAAACAGCCAAGCTCAGACACAGTTCAAGTCGCAAAGATCCCCTTCTGTTATTGCTCTTCGTATTTGATGGCTTCTCAAGAAACCTTGCAAGAAATACCAGCCATTTATGGACTTGAAGAAGTGGGACTGGTCAGTTGAGATGATCCTTCCTTCCTTCCTTCCAATGGACCACTGCAGAAGCCCAGGACAGAGTTTCATTCCCTCCCTCCCTCCCATCCATTGGCAATGACCAGCCTCTCCTACCCACAGCGCTCTGTGTGTGTGTGTGTGTGTGTGTGTGTGTGTGTGTGTGTGTGCATCCACACGTCACTCAAGCGAGGTTGATGGGCTCCTCAGCTGCCGTCTTAATATAGTCCTGGGGAGCCTTTCCAAGATCCAATTTGAGCTCCCGATCAGCTCTCTGCAAATCCTCTCCTCCAAGATCGGTTTTCTCCTCCTGCCCATCAGGTCACTAAGGAGACCCGTTAGCATTCGGGAGCCACTTTTCCTCCCTCCTTTGATCCTGCAGAGGCCACGTTTTATAGCCACGAAAGCAGAGCTTGGGAGTGGGGAAGATCCTTGGGTGATGAGAGAGGAGAAAAGCCTTCTATCCGGCCACGGGTGGGTTGGGGAATTCTGGGAGTTGGACCACGGTTGGACCCCCCCTGCTCCAAGCCTGGTGGGTGGGTCGCCTCCACCCCACCCACCCCGGACCCCTGCGCAGGAGTTCTCGCAGCTTGTATGGTGGTTTTGCAGGTTGACGTCCTGTGGTGTTTCTTTGGGATGGCTGAGCTCCACTGAGCCCTTGTTCCCCCCTCAGGCTTTTCTGGTGGGCATCTTATGGGCAAACCCATGCTTCCTCCTCCTTCCCTCACCCCCCCCCCTTTTCAAAATGCATGCGCACTTTAATTCTTTCTCCTTTTGTGACAGTTTAGTAGTTTTGAGTCTCCTCTTCTGTGCCTTGTTCCATTACGTTGACATAGGAAGCAGGAGGATCCCACATTGAGGGGGGCCCTCTGGGTGGGCGGGCAGGTGCACCAACGTGCCCCACTCAGGGTCTCCTACTAAGAACTGGAAGTCTTGATTGAGCTGTGCCAGGGAGGGAGGGAAAGAAAGAAGGAACTAAGGGAGGAAGGCGCAGCCTACGGACTCCTGGCTTCCCAGAAGACCCCCCCACTGCAGCAGCAGCTCCGCCCGGCTGCCGCCTCTTCCTGGGGCGCTTGGAAGCCGGACTTTGCAGGGATCACTTTTCTTCCCTGAGCTAAATATAGCCAGCAACAGCTGGTTCCTCTGCCTGCTTCCCTGGGGGAGATCAGGGCTGCTGCGAGTGGCATGGAGGCTCTGGCTGACATTGGCAGGCTCTGGCTGGAGGTCACGGGCTGAGCTGGGGAGGGAGGGGGGGCTGCACGGAGGCAGGCCTGTGCCTCCGCTTTGCCCCCCCCACACGCACACAAACGCACACACGCACACGCACACGCACACACACACGGCTTGGCTGCAGGGCTCAAGCAGAGCCGTCCGTCCGTGATCCTGGAGCATCTTGAGAAGTTTCATCTCTAACCTTCTCGCCTTTCTCTCTGCTTGCAACCCCGGCCTGGCTCTCTGCAAAGGTCACTGCAAGGCCCAGGTGGTCTCCCTCGCCCTTCCGAGGGCTTGGAACTCCGCAGGGGGCTTTTTGGAGGCCCAGCTGGCCAGAAGAACATCACAGAGGAAGGAGGAGGAGGGAGGAGAGCTGGAAGGGACCTTGGAGGTCCTCTAGTCCACCCCTCCTGCTCAAACAGGAGACCCTCCACCATTTCTGATAGATGGCAGTCCAGTCTCTTCTTGAAAGCCTGCAGGGATGGATCTCCCACAACCTCTGGAGGGAGCTTCTCTTCCACTGGTTGATTGTTCTCCCTGCCAGGAAATTCCTCCTTAGTTCCAGGCTGCTTCTCTCCTGGATTAGTCTCCGTCTTTCTTGTCCTGCTTCCTGGTGTTTTGGGGAATAGGTGGACCTCTCCTCTTCTTTGGGGCAGCCCCTGAGATACTTTCCCCTTTTTTCTAGACCACCCCAAACCAAACCCTGTGAGTGGTTCTTCATAGGCTTTAGCCTCCGGGCCTTCAATGGCCTCAGTTGCTCCTCTCTGCACTTTTTCCAAAGTCTCAACACCTTTTTTTTGTAACGTGGGGACCAAACCTGGATGCCGGATTCCAGGTGTAGCCTTACTGAGGCTTTACAAAGGGGTGCTGACACTTCTCGTGATTTTGATTCCAGGCCTCTGTTTATGCCGCCCAGGGTGGTGGCCTTAGCTTCTCTGGCTGCTGCTGCTGCTTCCCACGGCTGGCTCATGTTTAAGGGATCGTCCACTAGGAAAGGATCCCTCCAGGCCCAGCCGTGGCTCCCCCCCCCCCCCCCGTGTGTGTGTGTGTGTGTGTGTGCAGCCCTGGAAGGTTTCTGTTGCCATTAGCTGCTTTTTCCCTCCAAGCCCCCCTTTTGCTCCCCGTGTTTGTTGCACAGCAGCCTCTGTGCCTGTGGCTTGCAGGCTCATTTCGGAGGGGGAAAAAGAAATTGGGGTTTTTGTTTTGTTTTGTTTTTGACACTCTTGATTTGACTTTGCTTTTTTTCAAGCCCCGGAGTTTGGGAGTGGTGATGAGCAGCAGGAAATGGTGTCACACATCTCCTGCCCCTGGTTGTTGGTTTTGTTTTACTCCTATGTGGGTGCTTTTTAAAAAAAAAAATACATACATGCGAGAATGCTTTTGTAATGAGGTCTGCTTAAAAGCCACAGCCGCTCACTGTGTCTCGGGTGGTTCCAGCTCAGGCCCTGGAGCCTAAACTTCACGGGCAACTCCCGGCTGCACCGGTCGACTTCAGGTGAGCTGCTTTAATGTTTAAATCTGCCTGCAATGCGGGAATCTCCCCAGAATGGCCAGGTGGAGCTCTAGAGGAGGTCTGTCCGCCCTTGGCAACTCTGGTGTGGACTCCAATTCCCAGAATCCCCCAGCCAGCCAGATGGGGGAAGGGCTCCTTCTCTGTTCCCGTCAGTGTTGCCCAAGCAACAAAGAATAAACCACCACAAGGAACCACCAAGGACCAGTGGCGGACTGAGGCTCACTGGTTCCCTACGCACTCACAAATCTTGCTGCCCTCCTCCTCCCTTGTACGGACTGTGCAAATCTCCATTGCTTTTTTTTCTTTCTCAACTTTGTGGTGCCCCCTTTGGGCCTAGTGGTGCCCTTAGCATGTGCTTAGTCTGCTGAAGGGTTCATGCAGCGCTGCCAAGAGCTCCCCCATCAACACTGAGCCACGAGTATAAAATGAGAGCAAGCCCTTCTTCCTTCGAGCACTGACGATGTTACCCAGTTGGGTCAAGAAACGCCTGCCAGAAGCCCACAGTTCTGCTCCTCCTCCTCTACCCAGCTCCACAAACCCTGTCCCCTGTTAACCCTGAGTCTGTTCCCTAGTTGGGCCATGAAACGCCTGCAAGAAAACCACCAGACCTCAGAGCGCCCCCAAGGAGCCCCAAAGTCCTACCCTGAACTCCAGGGGTTCCCTTCCATTGGCTCTCCTTGTGTCTCCCCCCCCTCATGAGATCATCCGCTTGGGTGGAACATAAGAGGTCATCAAGTCACTCATTCCTCAGCCCACTGACCCATGGAGGCGGCTGGCTCCTTTGCCCCCAAGGTCTCCCTCTGTGACCCCATCTCGTACCCACATTCTTACCCTTGGAAGGGGGCCTTGGGGCTCTTCTACACCAACCCCCTGGTGGCAAACCTGTGGCACGTGTGCCAGAGGTGGCACGCAAAGCCCTCTTTGTGGCAAAGCCCTCTCAGTGCGTGCCAAGGCAAGCATGCATGCACCGGGAACCCAAAGACCAGGGACTGGCTTGCGCATGCGCACCGGCCAACTGGCTTTGGGGTTTGCGGTGCTCTGGCACGCATGTGCGCATTTGGTTTGGGCACCCGGTGCTGAAAGGTTTTGCCCTCGAACATTCAGGAGAAATGCTGCCCAGTCTCTTCTTTAAAAACTCCAGGAAATGGAGCAGCCACAACTTCTGACAACTTTTGTGCCCACCAGCACAAAAAGGGCTCAGTTTATGGGCAGAGCGTTTTCTTCTGGGGCAGTCCCTGCCTTCAGGGATGGACTAATAGAATTACAGAATGACAAGACTTGGAAGGGACTTTGGAGGCCATCCAGTCCAACCCCCTGCTCAAGCAGGAGACCTGCCTAGGCCATTGCAAAAAAGCTTGTCTTGCACCCGTCCCTTCTTGCAAGATTGCTGAGCTGTGACAGCTGTTGGCAAGGGCAGAAGCAGCGAAAGGACGCAGGGGAACAGACAGGTGGATGCTCCCCCCCACTCCCTGCAGAGTTGTCCGTCATGGGGCAGGCGGATCTCATGCAGGAAGCAGGTGGGAAAAAAGAGGGCAGGTTTCCAGGCCACCAACAGTAGCCCTTCCCATGGTTTGGTGAAAGCCATTTGCATAAGAACCAGGAAGGCGCTTGGCCCTGCTCTGGCCCAGGTCCAGCCTCCTCCGGTTGGCAAGGAGCTTTGCGAGGGGCTGTCCTTTGCGTAGGACGGGCCTAACTGTCAGGCCTGCCTTGACTCAGGCATTTGGGAAAGAAAGACTCTCGGCTCCATTGGGTGGAAGTGATGGATTCCTTGACTAAAGTTAAGTGGTTCCAGCGAAAGTGAAGCTACCGGAGATTTGAATATTCCCCTGCAAAGGTTACACTTTTCCCCCTTTCCCTGCCCCCCCCCTTGACCAATCCATCAGCGTCCAATAAGATGCCTTTATGATGCTTTGGGAAGAGCTTGGAGCATGGCGCATCTCAAGGCAGTTTCGCATTCGGCCAGGTGTCCTCATTGGCCGGTTTATTCCGATTTGGCACCTCTGGTTCTCGCTAACGAGTCAACCCCCCACTCCCATCAATTGTCTTCTGCCTCCCAGGCCCACCTGTCCCCCCTCCCCCCAGATCCCTTCCCCCTCCCTTGCAATGGACGGCAGGATGCCCCCAAAGTGAAGCCCCTGGAGATGGGAGACCCCTGACCTGGCCTTTGTCTTCCTTTCTTTCCCAGTTCCTGCGGGAGGACCTGAATTACCACGACCCCACCATCAAGCACAGCACCTTCCACGGGGAGGACAAGCTCATCAGCGTGGAAGACCTTTGGAAGGCCTGGAAGGCCTCGGAAGGTAAGCCCAGAGGGCACCCACGGCTGGGGGCTGCCAGGGAAGAACCAGGCGGGCAGCTCACAGCCTCTCGGTTGCAGGAAGGGGCTTCAGGAAGGGCTGCTTGCCCCCCCCCAAAGGGCCCAGGGAAGTGCTGAGAAAGAGCAAGAGGAGAGATGGAGATTCCCCCCCCACCTCCTGCCCCCCCAAGGAAGGGCAGTACAGGAAAGGCTAAAGGTGGCCGATGGTTCCAGGCCCACACAGCACAGCTCCCCAGGGGTTTTGCTTCTCTACTCAAGATGGGCCTCTGGGAACCTGTGACCGCTGGAGCTTTTCACCCACTTTGGCTGTGGGGTCCTTGCTGCTCTCTTGCGTTTTGGTGGTTTTCTTGCAGACGTTTCATGACCCAACTAGAAAACCTGATCAGTGCTAGGAGGGGGGGGGGGTGTGGAGAGGAGGAGGACTGTGGGGTTCTTTGTGATCTCTGAGCTTGATTCATGACCCAACGAGGGAGCATCGTCAGGGCTACAATGGAATGGGGTTTTATCTTGTTTGTACCCAGTAGAGTGGGGATGCTTTCCCCTTCATCCTTCCTTGGTGGGGACGGTTTGTCTGGTGCTAATCCCTGCTTCTCTGGTTGTGGGGCTGCTGGAGAAGATTTGTTGTGGTCTTTTTGTTTCCTTTGTAGCTTTTCGTTGTCTCTTCGAATGGTGTGTAAATGTGATTGATGACACCCTAGGCACTAGCACTGGTGACGTTCCCTAGTTTGGGTCAAGGAACGTCTGCAAGGAAACAGCCCAGCTCAGAGAGCCCCAGGGACCAATCCGCAGTCCAACCCTGAGCGGCAGAGACTCTCTTCGACTGATCCCGTTTGGCCCCTGCAGAAAGAGAGACACCCGTCTCAAGCACCGGGGGGGTGGGAGGACCAGGAAGCCCGGGCACTTCAAATGAATGTAAAGTTTTATGGGAAGCTTAGGCTGCCTGCAAGAACCTCAACCATTAATGGTCAGAATGAATTGGAGGCAGAGGAGAGTCAGTGGAATTCAAGGTGGGCTGGAGGTGGACCTCTGGTGGGCACGGAGGGACTCGAGGCGGATGACGTGTTTTCCCATCTCCTACCACCCAGGCCTCCTGCGCCAGAGGTTTGAGAAAGGCCAATGAGAGGCAGGAGAGGCAACTTCCTACAGGGAGGCGACTCTCATCTCCTGCCCCATGCCCCCCCCCCCCGCCCCCTGCCCCCCCCCCTCGGTCTCCCTCAGCTGCTTCTGCCTCCTCCAGGCGCTTGTCTCCTCCCGCGAGGGAACCTGTTGCAGGACGGCAGTGCTTGTCTTCCTTCCTCACAGAATTGTTTGTTTTGAAACTTTTTTACATTGGGAGGCTCTTTTTTTCCAACAGTTTGGCAAGGTGTTTCGTGCAGCACAGCTGGCCGGGCAAGAGGGAAGGCTGTGGCAATAACGAGTGTTTTTCAAGGCGTCCTTTGGGGGTCTCCTTAGTGGAGATGTCCAGGCCGAGAGACCTGGGAGGGCGTCAGAGGAAGGCCTCCATCCAAGCAGCCTTAAGACCCGTGGACTCCCAACTCCAGAGTTGGCTGAGGAATTCTGGGAGTTGAAGTCCACGGGTCTTACAGTTGCCCTGGTGGGGCACCCCCTGCCTTAAAGAGGAAGCACAGGAGGCAGCTGGGATGGGAGTGAGGGGGTTGAGGAGGGCTGGGGGGAGGGGGCTCTCTTCCTCTGGCCACGGAGACTGGCTCCGTCCCGCAGCTTTAGGGGTCTCTGGGGAGAGATTCACCCGGAGCACAGGGGAGGGCTGACCCTGGAGGGAGGAGGGGGAGGAGGGCCCTCTTCTGAGCCTCTGAGCTCTCCTGGGGGTGCCCTTTCATTGGGGTGGGGGGAGACCCGTCCCCCCCCCCCCATCATTCTTGGTGATGCCCAAAGGACTCTGAGCATCAGGGGAGAGGCTCCCCCTGCGTTGAGGCCTTGGAGAATTCCTGCACGTGTTTCCCAAATAGGTTCTTTTGCAGCCTGCAAGTCCTGGGGTGGCCCTTGGCTGACCGTGCCCAGGCGCTTGGGAAGGCCGGGAGGCCCTCCAGGAACAAAGAGCCAGGCCTCCCTGCAGGCGTCCGGCTGACACGGGTGCTGAGAGGCTCCTTAGATAACAGGGCTGCCCTCAGCCACCACCCCCTCCTCTCCTCTCCTGCTCGGGCTCCCCTTCGTCAAGCGGCAGGCTCTGCTGGGGCGGCTGTTCTCTGGGGGGCTGAAGCCCTGGAAAGAGGGCCGAGAAGGGGCAGGGAGGCTGCTTGCCAAAGGGGACCAAAGGCCGAAGCCTACGAAGGGGCCGTGGGGCTGCCTAGGTGAAGGGAAAGGAGGACCAGGGGGGACAGGGTAGAAAACTCCCGGATGGACGGACGGACGTTTTGTGCTCCCAGAGACCCCGTCCCATGGGGGGGGGGGGGGTGGAGCTTGTGCTGGGTGATGGAGACCTTGGTTCCAAGACGGCCCAGCCAATCCCCCCCCCCTTTCCTTCCTGAAGGGGCTTCCCTGTGTGTTTTGTGTGTTTGTGTAGCTTTGAGGGGGAAACGTCTCAGGTGAGCCTGCTGACCAAGAGCTTGGCTCCCCAGCCCCATCTGAGTCGATCTGCCTGGCCGGAGCAGCTCTAGCCAGAGTGACCAATGACCCCGTCTTTGTGCTCTTTCTGCTGAAGCCCAGCTCCTCCTTGGCTCCTTCGGAAGCAGCTGGAGCCCTGGTGGCAGTTGTCCAGCTGTGCCGGAGGGGGCAGAACAGCTGGGAAGCCCCTCCTTCTCCACCCCCCCCCCCAGCCATTCACCCTTCCGGTCAGCAAAGGGACAAAGAGCAAACCCCCTCCTCTCTCTCACATTGGGAAGGGTGTGTGTGTGTGTGTGAGAGAGAGAGAGAGAGAAGAAGGCCGGGACTTTTCCTTCCTCAGTGAGCGGGAAGAGAGGCGGCTGTTGTGGCCCTTGGCAGGAGCTGCTCCGTTTATTTCCCTCCCCAAGTGAGTCACAAATGCTTCTTTGTCTTACGACAAGGTCAGCAAGGAGCATCCCGGCTCTTGGCCTCCTAGGCTCCGCCCGGCTGTGCAGAAAAACTGTTAGTCCTTGACTTACGACCACCATTCAGCCCACAATATCTGTCACTAAGGGAAACATTGGTTAAGTGGGTTTTGTCCCGTTTTATGACCTTTTTTGCCACATTTGTTAAGCGAACCACTGCAGTTGATAAAGTTACCATCTGGGTTGTTAATTGAATCAGAAGGTCGCAAAAGGGGATCACATGACCCATTGCGACGGTCATAAATGTGAATCAGTTGCCAAGCATCTGAATGTAAATCACATGATCAGGGGGATTCTGCAACCATCGTAAGTGTGAAAAACGGTCGTAAGTCACTCTTTTCAGTGTGGCTGTAACTTTGAAAATGAACTGTTGTAAGCCGAGGACTATCTGCAGTTTAATCGGCCCTTTCCCGATCCCTCTCCTTGGGCTGAGGCTGCCCTGAGTCTTGGGGTGCCACCTGCTTTTGTAGAAGGTAGAATGCAAGGGTTGAAAGGGAGCCCGGAGGTCCTCTAGTCCAACCCCTTGCTCAAGCAGGAGACCTTGACCGAGATCGTTTCAGTCCAATGGCTGTCCAGTCCCTTTTGAAAACCTCCAGTGATGGAGCACCCACAGCTTCTAGTGGCAAGCAGTTCCACTGTCGGGAAATGTCTAGTTCTAGGTTGGTTTTCTCTTTGATAAGTTTCCATCCGTTGCTCCTTGTCCTGCTTTCTGGTGCTTTGGAGGACAGGTGGAGCCCCTCAAAGGGTGGGTGGGGGGTGGGGGGGTGAGCCCAGCGCTCCAGCCTCCCTGCTTTTCCTCTGCTGGTAGGGAAAGGGACGAGGCAGGGAGGGTCTCCATCAGTCTTCTCCCACACCCAGCCCTTTCTCCCTTCTCCCTGTTTATTGTAAGCACAGCTGCATAAACAAACAGCAATAGAAGGAAGTTTATACCTCCACGTTCTTTCACAGCAAGTCCTTACGGAGTAGAGCTGAGCAGTGGAGTGGTCCAAATTAATGCTGACTGGGATGGGAGACACCTGCCACATCTCTCTCTCTCTCTCTCTGTGCCCCTTCTGCAGTCTACAACTGGACGGTGGAGGAGGTGGTGCAGTGGCTGATCACCTACGTGGAGCTCCCCCACTACGAAGAGACCTTCCGGAAGCTCCAGCTCACGGGCCATGCCATGCCCAGGTCAGCCTGGCCCTCCGTGGCCCCGGATTCAGGGGTGGGCGAGGGGTTCGGGGGTTGGGGAGGCTGCTGGTGATCCTGCGAGACCCTCGGCGGCTGCTTCTCAAAACAACCGAGATTTTTCTATCCGAACCAGTGCTACTTTTATTTACCTTTTTTTAATCGCAGCTTTAGTATTTTTACAAAGGGCTCAAGGTGAGGAAGGCATCCCACCTTCTTCCTCCCATTTTCCCACCACAACAACCCTGTGAGGTGGGCTGGACTGAGAGAGTGGGACTGGCCCAAAGTCACCCAGCCGGCTAGAACTCCCCGTCTCTTGGTTTCTAGAGCAGTCCCTTAGCCCCTGGACCAAGTGGCTCTTCTCCTCTTCTGCTGTGAAGCCTCGGCCCTTCCTGGGGCTGCCCAGGCGGTTCCCTTGGCTGAGAAATCTGCACAGAGGCCCCTTAGTGGTTTTCTTGCAGTTGTTTCATGACCGAACTAGGTAACATCATCAGTGTTGGGAGGGGAGGGGGGGTTGCTGAGAGGAGGAGGAGGAGGAGGAGGAGGAGGAGGAGGAGGAAGAGGACAACAACAACTGCAGGGTCCTTTGTGCTCCCTGAGCTTGGGATGTTTTTTGTTATTTGTTTTTTGGCAGACATTTCATTACCCAACTAGGTAACGTCATCAGTGGTAGAAGGGAGTGGGGGTTGCTGAGAGGAGGAAGAAACATAAAACATCTGCAAGAAAAGCACCAAGCTAAGGGAGCACCAAGGACCCCACAGTCCTCTTCCTCCTTATCTCTGGAAGCCCCCCCCCACCCCCCTCCTGCCTTCCAGCACCAGTGATGTCACCTAGTTGAGTAATGAAATATCTGCAGGAAAACCGCCAAGCGTCCCGGAGGCCACAGCTGCCCCCTGAGCTACCAGCCGCCTTCTGGGCAGATTCCGTGGAGGGAAGTTGAGCTGACTCTGTCCTTCTGCCTTGCAGGCTGGCAGTCACCAACGCCACCATGACGGGGGCCCTTCTGAAGATGACCGACAGGAGCCACCGGCAGAAGCTGCAGCTCAAAGCCCTGGACACCGTCCTCTTCGGCCCGCCTCTCCGTGAGTGACTCTCCGGCCTCCCAGGATGACGGAAGGCAGGGAGGGAGGGAGTGTGCATGTGTGTGTGGGGGGGGGGAGGGATGGGATGGGACTGTCACTCCCATCACCCTTGACCTGAGCAGGCCAGGTAGTTATTTCAAGCCGTTTGAAGGCTGGAGTAGATTTCCCAGCAGCCCTGAAGCCCCGCGACTTCTCTCCTTGTGGCTTGGCTGAGGCCTTTCTGAGGAAGTGTGACCGGTTGTGTGTGTGATCACAACTCTTTGAGGTTTGCAGTGAAAGCCAGCTGTGACTCTTCTGTGTTGGCTAGGGGGTGGGGGAGGGGGAGGAGGAAATGCTTGAAGACTGCCCCTCCGTGGCGGGACTTACGTGCCTAGTTTTGAATGCCATCAGGGGGCAAACACAGTTTCTGCCTCTTGCAAAAAAAAAGGTTGCGAAAATCTTAAGGCCGTCAAGCAACTTGCGACAGTGACGGGCTCGCTTCGTTCCAGTTGTAAGTCAAGGACTCCCTTTGGCTCAGAGTTCTTATTTATTCATTTCATTGATCGCATTTATACACTGCCTCTCCTGCGGTTACACTATTCTTGCGTTGAAGGGAGCCGGTTTGACCAAATCTCCTCTGCAGGGAGTCCTCGACTTACAACCATTTGTTAATGACCGATGCTACGACGGTCGACGCGATCCCCTTTTGCAACCTCCTGGCAAGCAAAGCCAATGGGGGACTCGGATTCAATTAACAACCAGGTCCCTAACTTAATAGGTGCAGTGATTCTCTTAATGGTGTTAAGAAAGATCGTAAAATGAGGCCAGACTTAATTGTTTTTTCTTAGCAGCAGAAATTGTGGTCGTAAGTCAAGGACGACCTGCAAGGGCAGTGGGAGCTTTGCTCTTGTTTTGTTTCCCAGTTGCAGGGCTGGGGTGTGTCTTTGTCTTTGTGTTGAAGTCACGTTTGCTATTTTATCCTCATGAAGCCAGAAGTAAACAGGACTGGCTAGGCTGGACGTTCTCTATGGTGGATGCCTTCAGACTTAATTTAGTGTGTGTGTGTGTGTGTGTGTGTGTAGATTTAAAGGAATAGTTTAGGGCAGGGGTGTCCAAACTTGGGAACTTAAAGACTTGTGGACTTCAACTCCCAGAATTCCCCACCCAGTCACCCATGCCTCTGCACTCCCCCTCCGACCTTAACCACAGCCCTGATGTGGCCCTCAATGAAATTGAGTTTGAGACCCCCCCATCTACATCTACTGTTTCCAGAAAGAAAGAAAGAAAGAAAGAAGAAAGAAAGGAAGGAAAGAAAGAAAGAAAGAAAGAAAGAAAGAAAGAAAGAAAGAAAGAAAGAAAGAAAGAAAGAAAGAAAGAAAGAAAGAAAGAAAGAAAAAAGAAAGAAAGAAAGAAAAAAAACCTGTCCATGTGATCAGAATTCGGGCACTTGGCCCCTGGCGTGGATCTAACCAGGGTAGCAGCATCCCAGATTCACGTTGTCTTTTGTGACCTTTATCTTGTGACCAGATTCACTTAACAACTCGGCTTAAACCGTGGCCAAAGAGGTGGTGTCACTGGGGCAGAGCTCACATCTGAAGAAATGCCTGGCTTAGCAGCCGGAGGGCTGGGCTCCGTGGGTGAGCAGCTGTGCGTCAGATGCTCCTTCAAGGAAGGTCAGAGGGAGCCGGTTCCTCCAGACCACAGCGGCCCCTCTGCTCGGCCACCAGCCAGGAAGGGAGGCGTCCATCTTCCCCAACTGAGCTCGCCTCGGCCGCCTTGGACGGAAGTTGCTCCATTGTCAGGAGGAGCTGAAACTGGTCCCGGCAAGCCGGCAAGGGGAGGGCTGGGAACCTTCTCTCACATTGTGTGTGTCTTTCACAACGCACGAACAGGAGGCCACAGGTGGAAGGAGGCAACACCTGGGACGAAGGAGAAATTTCCTGAGGGTGGGAAGGATGGACGGATAGAACAGCTTTCCCCCAGGAGTGGTGGCTGCTCCATCGTTGGAGGTCTTCAAGAAAAGATTGGAGGGCCATTTGTCTGGGATGCCATAAGGTCTCCTGCCTTGGGGAAGGGGGCTGGACTAGAAGACCTCCAAGGTCCCTTCCACAGCCAAAGGGTTCTACGAAAGGCTTTTGACGGAAGAAGAAGAAGCAATGGATGGAAACTCATCATGGAGAGAAGCAACCTAGAACCAAGGAGTTTTCTGAAGGGAAGGGCCTGGGCAGCTGGAAGACGCTATTTAAGGGTTTCCAACCCTTTGGAAACGGTCCTGAAGATGCAGGAGAGCCTGGAGAGAAGGTCCGTTCCTCTTCCTTGGGCTTTGCTCCAACATCATGTGGCGCTTGGTCTTCAGGTTGGCCCAGGCCCTCTTCACATCGGCCAAGCCCTCCAGATTTGGCCTTTCCTTGCACAGGGGTTGCGGTCCGAGGAAGCCGACTGTGGGTCACCAGCTGTGGACTGAGCCCCCACCCCCCCACAGATTCCCTCGGACACCAGCAGATCCCCTTTAAGGCCTGAAGAATCCTTGGGGGCTTCTGCACACAACACCAGTCAAAGGTGGTATTTGCTGGTTCTCCAAACTACTGAAAATTTCCGCTACCGGTTCTCCAGAACTGATCAGAAGCTACTGGATCCCACCTCTGGTTCGAACCGCTTCCCAAAATTATGAAGGATTTTGTCAGAAGGGCTTGGGGTCAAAGATATGTATTTATTTATACTTCATATCTCCCAACCGCCCATCTCCCTCGCACGGGGGCTCTGCATGGCGTACAACATAACTGATAAAATTAAACTTGAAAATCGGAATAACTTGGGAACTTAAAGACTTGTGGACTTCAACTCCCAGAATTCCCCACCCAGCCACCCATGCCTCCGCACCCCCCCCCCTCCGACCATTTTATAAAAGAATCATAGAACAGAACAGAACAATGGAATTCCAGTTCCAAGATGGTGGCTGAACGATTGTTAATGCAGTCCCCGGGGGGGACGGGGGGGGGACAGCCAGCCCCGTGGTTGAGAGGGCCCATATGTCCACCAAGCAAGACCACAAGGCCAAGGGCTCCATCCCTGGAGGCTTTGAAGAAGAGGCTGGGCCTGTCTGAAATGGCCCAGGGTCTCCTGCTTGAGCAGGGGGGTGGACTAGAAGACCTCCAAGGCCCCTTCCAGCTCTGTGATTCTGTTACTTAGCTCTCTGGTGCTGCAGCGAGAGAAGGGTGGGGGCGACCCCCGTGGAGGTGCAGGCCTCTTCTGCCTCCCCATTCTTCCAGGAGAGACGGTGGGTTCTCCTGATGGGAGGATTCCCTTCCCTTGCCTGGAATCCGGAAGCCAGCGGGGCGCCTGGCCTCCAGACCGGATCAAAGGCATCCGAGGAGGGGAGGGGGAGGCGCTGGGTGGGTCTCCTTGTTGACGCTCTGCCCCTTCTCTTCCCCCAGTCACCCGCCACAACCACTTGAAGGACTTCCTGCTGGTGGTCTCCATCGTGATTGGCGTGGGGGGCTGCTGGTTCGCCTACATCCAGAACCGCTACTCCAAGGAGCACATGAAGAGGATGATGAAGGACCTGGAAGGCCTTCACAGGGCTGAGCAGAGCCTCCACGACCTCCAGGAAAGGTGGGTGGGTGGGCCGGCTCCCCCTTCCAGCTGGAAGCCATGACGGAGGCTGGTCCCCCTCCCTTCCTTCCTTCCTTCCTTCCTTCCTTCCTTCCATTTTCCTTCCTTCCTTTCCTTCCTTCATTCCTTCCATCTTCCTTCCTCCCTCTCCCCCTCCCTCCCTCCCTTTCCTTCCTTCCTTCCATCTTCCTTCCTTCCATCTTCCTTCCTTCCATCTTCCTTCCTTTCCTTCCTTCCTTCCTTTCATTCCTTCCATCTTCCTTCCTCCCTCTCTCCCTCCCTCCCTCCCTTTCCTTCCTTCCTTCCTTCCATCCATCCATCCATCCATCCATCCCTCCATCCATCCATGTGGCAGCTCCATCCCTCGAGGCTTTTAAGAAGAGATTGGGCAGCCATTGGTCTGAAATGGCCTGGGGGTCTCCTGCTTGAGCAGGGGGCTGGACTAGAAGACCTCCAAGGTCCCTTCTGGCTCTGTGAGTCTCTTCTAATTGGACCCCCGGGAGCCTTGGAGTGAGGGGAGGTTCCCTCTCGGCTCTCTTGCAAGGACCCCGGCATCCCCGCCTGCCCCCCATCTCCCACCCAGGACCTGGAGGTTGGCCCACTCCCGTGAGATCCTTCTGCCCTGGAACCAAAGGAAGGAGGTTCCAGAAGATCCCCCGAGGATTCCCAAGAGAGTCCCTCCCAGCCCAGCTTCCTCCTTTGCCCTGGCTCTCCAGACCCTCCCCGGGGTCTCCACCTTCACCCCCCCCTCAGCCCCCCACTGGGTTTTGGCCGCTGCTCCTCCTCCACTTCAGGCAGCCCTCCTCCATCCCTTCTGCCGTCCCTCCAGATGCCGCCTGGCCCTGCACTGCTCCCCCCCCCCCCATTTCTCTCCCTCTCTCTCCCACCCACCCACCCACCCACCCTGCCTCTTCCTCAGGCTGCAGAAGGCGCAGGAGGAGCATCGCTCGGTGGAGGTGGAGAAGGTCTCCTTGGAGAAGCGGCTGCAGGACGAGATCAGCATCGCCAAGCAAGAGGCCCACCGGCTGCGGGAGCTGCGCGAGGGCACCGAGAACGAGCTCAGCAGGCAGAAGTATGCCGAGCAGGAGCTGGAGCAGGTGGGCCTATGCGGCTGGGTGGGGGTGGGGGGGTGGGGGGCTACTGGGCTGGGGGTCCTTGCTGCTCTCTCAGCTCGGTTGTTTTCCTGCAAACGTTTCATGACCTGATTAGGTGGCATCATCAGTGCTGATAGCATTGAAGGTCATGGAACATCTGCAAGAAAACAACTGATCCGAGAGAGCCCCAAGGACCCCCCCCCTCCCACACACACACATACAGTGCTCCTCCTCCTCCCTGCAACCCCCCCTCCCTCCTAGCACTGATGATGTTCCCTAGCTGGGTCATGAAAGGTCTGCCCAGGGAGCCCTCGTTTCAACCCCACCGGGCTGCAGATCCTCTCTTTGCTCGGTCCCTGACTCCTCCTCCCTCTGGACAGTTGGCCTTGACCTGCCACCCCCAGCCCTCCGCTGCCTCTGGCCCTGCATTGCCCCTTTGGCCTTCCCCCTGGAGCCCCAGGCCTCAACGTGGCCGCTGCTGCTCTTCTCCAAGCGGTTGCCCGTTGTGCGTGTGCGTTCTCCTCTGAAGCCCTGCGGGGGCCCTTGTGCCGTCTCTCCCCCCCCCCCCCCCCCAGGTGCGCATGGCCCTCCGGAATGCGGAGAAGGAGCTGGAGTCGCACAGCAGCTGGGCGGCCCCCGAGGCCCTGCAGAAGTGGCTGCAGCTGACCCACGAGGTGGAGGTGCAGTACTACAACGTCAAGAAGCAGAGCGCGGAGAAGCAGCTGCTCCTGGCCAAGGAGGGGGTGAGTCCCCGGGTGGCCCTCTTCAGGATTCCCCTCCCCCCCCCGCTAACCCTAACCCTAACCCTAACCCTAACCCTAACCCTTTTCAACATACAGCAGGGAGGGGTCTCCAACCTGGGAAACAGCCCTCTGATCCACAGGGAGCCCTCAGCTGACAACCACAACCTTCGGTTATTAACTGAGGCGGTCGTTCAGTGAATCCCAGCTGATTTTACAACTTTTTTTTGCCATGGGTGTTAAGCGAATCATGCAGTCACTAAGTGAATCCAATTTGCCCGACTGACTTTGCTTGCTGGGAGCTGCCTGGGAACCCCAGGGTCTTTGCAACGGTTGTATACGTGCCGGGTGCTCCCAGATTTTGACCACGTGACTGGGATGATGCTGTGTTGGTTATAAGTGCGAGGACCAGTCACAAGTCACTTTTTCAGGGCTGTTGCAACTTTAAATGGTCACTAAATGAACGGTTGTAAGTTGAGGACTATCTGCATAGAGTGTAGGTGGGAGGGGCATCCCCAGGAGGGAGGGGATTCATTCAATAAAATGAAGAGATGGATATTTTGTGTGAGAGAAAGAGGGCGAAGGCAGCTCCTCCTCACTACTTCCCAGAGTCTCTTGCAGATGCAGGTGGGAGAAGCTTCAGTCTGGCAAGATTCTGTCTGGGGGTGTGAAAAAGGAGGAGCTGGGAAGAATCGGTCGTTTGGGGCTCAGGGCAGGCAGGGGTAACCTGGGAACCTCTTCCTCTAAAGCAGGGCGGGGAAACTCCCTTTCATTAAGGGCCATGGGGGGGGGGGATGAGTGGGCGTGGCCAGGGTAGGGGTCAGGCCCTCCCGAGCCCTGTTTTCCCTGGCAGAGAACCACGCAGACATCTCCCACTCGTGGGTCAATGAGGAGGGGGTGGAGCCCAGAGCAGCTCCCCATTGCCACAGAGGGGGTGGGTGGGGGGTGGTCTCTGTCTCTGCTGGAATCTGCAGCTGATATGGGGGGGTGGGGGGGTTATAGCCAGGACTTAGCATCTTCCCAGCAGGTGAGGCTGCAGCCAGCCGATTGAAGGTGGGGGGTGGGGAGGGGGCGGGGGGAGGGTCTTGCTGCACCTCCTGAGTGCTGAGTCCGCCCCCCCTCTCCCCCCCCAGGCCGAGAAAATCAAGAAGAAGCGCAACACTCTCTTTGGCACCTTCCACGTGGCCCACAGCTCCTCCCTGGACGACGTGGACCACAAGATCTTGACCGCTAAGTGAGTCTCTGCCTCCCCTCCCCCCTCCTGCTGCCCCCTCCCAGCAGCCTTTGCGGTGGGGGGGCTACTCTGTCCAGCGGGGGAGCCCAGAGCCCCCCCACCCCCGGCTCCCCATTCAGGCTTTGACCCACAAGGCAGCAGCCGTGCTGGGAAGGGGGAGGGGGCCTTCTGGTGGGGAGGGTGTCGTTTCTCCCCCCCCCCCCATTTCAGCTAGGCTGCCTGAGGTTGCACAGAGGGGCTCCTCCGGGATGGGTAGTCCTTGACTCACGACTGCAGTTGGGACCAATATTTCCGTTGCTAAGCAGGGCGATCAGTCAGTCCCTAAGCAAATGGTTGCCATTGTGAAGTGAATGACGTGGTCGTTAAGTGAATCCTGCTTCCGCCCATTGCCTTTGCCTGTCGGAGGCAGCTGGGAAGGTTGCAGGGGGCGCCCAAGGGACCCCAGGTGGTGTCCTCGATTTACGCCCACAAGTGGGCCCGAAATTTCTGGTGCTAAGCGAGAAGAGTTGTTAAGTGAGTTTTGCTCCTTTTTATGACCATGCAACCGTCATAAATATAGGTCAGTTGCCACGTGTGATCACTGCCTGTGGGATACTGCAACGGTCGTAAGTGTGAGGACCGATTTGTTGTAACTTGGAACAAGTGGGGGACGACCCGTGGTGTTGCCTGGGGGGGAGGGAGCCCCCGGGGGGTCATGCTGGGCCCTCGCCTTGCCCCCCCTGACTCCCCCTCCCCCCCTTTGCAGGCAGGCGCTGAGCGAGGTGACGGCCGCCCTGCGTGAACGGCTCCACCGCTGGCATCAGATCGAGCTGCTGTGCGGCTTCCAGATCGTCAGCAACCCCGGGATCCCCACGCTGGTCTCGGCCCTCAACATCGACCCCAGCTGGATGGGGGGGCCCCCGCGCCCCAACCCCTCCCCCCACTTCATCATGACGGACGACCTGGACGACCTGGACGAAGAGATGGTCTCCCCCGTGTCCATGCAGTGTAGGTGGAGGAGGGCCCCGGACCCCCCACCCCCCACCCCTCCCCCTCCCCCTCCGGACGTTCGCAGGTAGTCCTCAACTTACAACCATGGTTGAGCCCAGAACTTCCAAGTGAGACGGTTGCTAAGTTGATTATGACCCACTTTATGGCCGTTGTTGCCACATTTGCTAAGTGAATCATTTGTTAAATTAGTCACACGGTCGTTAAGTGAATCCGGCTTCCCTCATCAGAAGGTCGCAAAAGGGGATCACACACACACACACACACATCCCCGGGACACTGCGGCCGTCGTAAATATGAGTCTGTTGCCAAGCAGCTAGAATTCTATGGTCGTAAGTGTGAAAAACGGTCATAAGTCGCTTTTCTTAGTGATGATGTGACTTTGAACAGACACTAATCGAACAGTCGTAAGCCGAGGACTAGCTGCCCTTTGTCTTACTCTGAGAAAAGCAGTGCTTAACCCCAGCAGTGCCTCTGAGCATCTGCAGAGTGCTTTTCTCAGTACCCCGTTCAGGTGGGCAGCTGGGCACCTGCCACGAGTCACGGAGGGGAGGGGTCTCGGGGTCTCCCCTGGGGGGTGGGAGGGGGCGGAGAGGGAAGCCCTCCTTGAGGGGGCGAAGGGGGCCGGGGGTCTTCCGGCAGAGAGCCCCTGGTTGCTGAGGGCCCCCGGAGGCCGATGCCAACGACGCTTTCTCTCTCCTGCCGGCCCTCCTCCTGACGCCAGACGTGGCCTCGCTTTTGGGGCGCCAGTCGAGTGACCGCTCCGGCCCCCCCTCAGAGGACCAGGCCTTCTGGAAGCCCCCCGGTTTGAGCCTCCTTCTCTTGGATCCGCTTCCACCCACCGGACTAAACTCCTCTGGCCAGGGCAGCCCCGCCCCTCCCTCTTGCTGCCCCCCCCCACTGTCTGGGCAGCTCCCCTTTCCAGCACAGCCACTAACCCTCACCCCCCCCCCCTCTGCTGCCTCTAAAGCCCTGAAAACAGAGGGAGCTTTCTCTGGGAGGGGCGGGAGGGGGGGGGCGCCTTCTTCCTCTGGTTTCTTTGGCCAGGATAGGGGCAGGGAGAGAAAGCCCCCCCCCCCCAACTCCTGGCTTCCTTGCCTTTAGGGCAGGCCTCTCCGCCCTTCGGCAGCTTTAAGGCTTCTGGACTTCAACTCCCAGAATGCCCCACTCGGGGGTCCCCAGGCCCGCTGGCAGAAGCAGGTTCTCCGTGCTGTGTGGGAGGGGTCAGGAGGGGGGCCGGTCTTAATCTCTGCAGGGAGCCCCCAGGGAGAAGGCCCTTCTTCTCAGTCCCACCAGATGGGACCCCTGCAAGTGACCTTCCTGGCCAGCACATTTCCCCCCCTCCAGGGAAGGGGGGCAGGAGGGACCCCCGAGACAGGCGCTGGGAGGGGCGCTCTGGAGGGGGGGAGGGCTGGGGCTGAATGGTCTCCCCAAGTGGCTGCTTGCTGCTTCTTCACTTCCCATCTTTTCTGCACCGGGTAAACCCCCGTCTTCTGTTTGCATGATGCCCCTTCGGGCAAAGCCAGCTGCCTTGGGCACCTCCCTGGGCACCGTGGGGCTGGGGCCGGCAGGTGGGGGGCAGCCACCCTGTCTTGTGTGCTCCTCCCTCCCTCCCTCCCTCCCTCCAGGCAAGAGGGAGACGGAGGAAGGCGTCCCTGGATGGGCCCCGTCCAATGCAGCCTCTTTCTCCCTAACCGGCCCTTGTTCCCTTCTCTCCCGCCAGCTCCCACCTTGCCAAGCAGCATCGTTCGCCAGCGCCTGGTGGACCCCCAGCATTCCTTGGGATCGCAGAGGTTGGTAGAGAGTCACCAGCAGGCCCCCAGCCAGGGGGAGTCGGGACCGCTGGCGCATTACGGCAGGGTGACTCTGCGCCGAATGCCCAGCCTCAGCGGTGGCGGCAGCAGCCTCGACGTCTCAGCAGCTCCGCCGTTCTCCTCCTCCTCCTCCTCCTCGGCCGGCCACGGAGCGCCCTCTGCTCCCACCTGCCACGGGCTGCCCATCCTCTACCACCACACCTCCTCCTCCTACATCCTGCAGATGGATGCCCTGGCCAACCTGCCCCCTCCCGACGTCACCTCGGGAACGCACGGCCAGACGGAGAGCTCGGGGTACCGTCCTGCCCGCTCGGCCTCGGCACGTGCTCCCTGGCCTAACCTCTGTTGGCAGCCGCTGCACGGGGTGTGGTGCCTGCTGTGATTTCCCATCAACCCCACTAACTGCACCAACAGCTCCCTCGACCCCTGGGGTGGGGGCTGCCTGCGTTTGCTGTGCTGAAAGGGCTGCGGACGGCTCGTGTCCCCCGGTTCACGTGGCCCGGCTTCTGCTGGGCCTCCGCTGGGTTTGGCCACTCGCCTGGGGTGGCTGCCTGGAAGGACAGCAGTAGCATTTATATGCCCCCCCTTCCCCCCAGCGCTCTCTGTCTGAGAGTGAGACCCTTCCGGAGCGTCTCCAGCAGCCCCAAAGGCCCCTCCCATCAGAAACCCCTCCCCCAGGACTGCCCTGGTGGGATTCTGATTCCACCCAGGTGGGAGACAAGGGAGCCGGCCCTCCCCGTCAGTGCATCAGCCTCCTTGGGGGTGGGGGCTGTCTTTGAGGAGGGGGCCTGGAGGAAAACTGCTTCAGTCTGGGAAGGAATTGGGGAGGGGGGCATCGGAAGGCGGCTGCTTCTGTGTGCCACTGAATGTGGGCTGGGGCGTGGGTTCGAGTCCTTCCAGGCTCATGTCTTCTCCCCTCTCCGCTCCAGGGACCTGGCCCGCTCGGACTCGGACTCCTCCATCCCGCACCTGAGCGAGCTCCCGCGGGCGGCCCTTTCCATGCCCAAGCTGCGCCCCGCCCTGCTGAGCAAAGCGGCCGAGGAGCAGCAGCAGCAGCGGCGGCCCCAGACGGAGTACCTGGAGTCGGAGAGCCCGCTGACGATGAAGAAGGTGCCCCACGAGGGGCTGGAGAAGGCGGCCAGCCTGGGGGAGCTGGGGCCGGTGGGGGCCCGTTCGGTGGACTCCTCTCGGTCACACAGCCCCACCTCCACCGAGCCCGACACCCCCTCGCCGCCTGCCAACGGCCGCACCGCCCTCTCCCTCCTCTCCGGCAAGGCCAACAGCCGCATCCCACACCTGGCGGCCAAGAAGGGCGAGGAGGACAGCGGCTCCACCGGCGAGGAGACTGACTCAGGAGGCCCCGGGAAGAAGAAGTTCCCGCTGAAGATCTTCAAGAAGCCCCGGAAGTAGCCGGAGGAGGTGGACGGACCGGGCAAGGCGCCCATGGCTGCCCTCTGCGGGAACAGAGACCCTCTTGCCTGGGGGGCCTCCTGGGGCCAGAGGGCCCTGCTTGGCTGCGCATGGCTTGCACCCGCTGCTCCCCTTCTGCCCGCTGCTGCCCTCCGTGTGGCCGGAGCAGGGCAACCCCCACAGGCACCCCTGGACCGCGGCCTTCCCTCGGGAGCTGAACCAAAGCTTCGGGGGGCCCGTGGCCGCTCGGGGCAGCCGAGAAGAGGATGGCGACATGTCGGGCTCCTGGCTGCGTCCTGGACCGGCCCGAGCGGAGCCCCCCGGGACCCCCGGCCTCCCTCTGGGTCTCAGGGCAAGGAGGAAGGCAGAAGGGGGGCAGCTGCTTTTCCGGAAAGTGTTTTGAACCCAATAAAGCATGTAGCCTATTTTCATAAGGCCGGCCGTGTGGTCTCCTTCTGGGATGGCAGAAGCGCTGTTGCCCCCCACCCACTCCGGGTCAGCCTGGAGCCCCAACGAGGAGGCGGCCTTTCTTTTCTCTGAAGGGTCCGGGATGTTCTTCTCAGCCGGTGGAACTCTCCACCACTAGCCAGGAGAATGTTCCACGCCAAAGAGGCCAGATTCCCCAGCATGGAAGCCGGCCTGGGGACACAACACGCAGGGGCTCTCTGCCCTTCCCATGCAGGCACAAGGGGTTTATTGGTCTGCTTTCCAGAAGGGCCTCTAAAAATGCCCAGACCTTGTTTGAGTTTGTGGTTCTCCCCATCGCCCTTTACAAAGGGGGGGTGCTCTATGATGCCCCCCACGTCTGGGGAGGAGGGAGGGCACACGAGGCAAGAGTGTGTAGCCTCTTCGTGTCCATTGCAGCCTGGGTGGAGGCACAGGGAGCACCGTAAGAAGAGCCTTCAGAAAAACGGGGGGGGGAGAGGGGGGTCATCCCAAAGTGCCCGTTGTCCGTGAAGGTCCCCGTCCTCCGTCCTTCTGCAACTCGGCTGTGGGCAGCAGGTGGGTGAGGCCGCTTTGTCTTGCGCTGCTGCCCGAGGGAGAGGCGGTGCAGGAGGCTGAGTCGGCCCAGGAACCTCCGGCCCAGGTGGGAAGGAGGCCCCCGAGGAGCCGAACGGAGGGAAAGCGGAGCAGGCGCACAGGAGTCCTCGACTTACAGCATTCGGTAAATGAGCGAAGTTTCAGCAGCACTGAAAAAAAGGGACTTATGACCGTTTCTCACACTTAGGGCGGTTGCAGCCTCCTCCACTGTCACCTGATCAAAATTTGGGCAATGTGTGTATTTATGATCCCCTTTTGCAGCCGTCTGACAAGCAAAGTCGATGGGGAAGCCGGGTTCACTTAACGTCCGGGTTGCTAACTGTTGTGATTCACTTAACAATTGAGCAGGAAAGGTTGTAAATAGGTCATAAAAAACTTCACATCTGTCTTGCTTAGCAGTAGCTTCTTTGGCCTCCATTGTGGTTGTAAGTCGAGGACTTCCCATCCTCCGGGAGGGGGGTGAGGGGGAGTGCAGCAAAACGCCAGGGGAGACCGGCCTCTGACTTGGGAGGAAGGCCTCTGGAGCCAAGAGTCGCAGCCTGAGCGGGGAGTGGAGCGGTGGTGGCCCCTGGGCTCCCTGGGGACGGAGGGTGGGGGGGCCCCAGCAGCAGCCCCTCTCCTGCAGCGTCCCTTTGACCGCACCCCCCTCCGAGGGACGGCAAAAGGGGCTGGTGGGGTCCAAGCCGTACGTGGACTGGCACAGATGCCGCCTCCTGCCTTGGCCACAGCATCAGGCCTCGCTGCGATCCGGCAGCTGCCAACCTCCCGCGAAGTCGCTGTCTGTCAAGTTGACGGTGTAGGGAACGTCGATGACCTGGTGGGGCAGCTCCTGGCTGCTGGCCGAGCGCCAGGAACTCAGGGGACGGATGGCTTTCCTGAAGCGCTGCAAAGGAACAACGGGGGGGGGGCTTTGGACACGGCTCCAACTGCCCCCCCTGCGCCATGGAGAGTATCGCCAGGAAAAGCCCCAGGGGGAGGCAAGAGGGCCTGGGGCTCCCCAAGGGCTGCCCCACACAGCCCGGACAGCGTGTCTGCTTCCTGGAAGCTTGATCCATTTTATGACCGACCTTCTCCCCCCTCCAGCCCAAGGTCCCCAGAGGGGGTGCAGAGCTGCCCCCAACTCGTGTCAGCAACGATACACTGAGGGGCTCTTGCCATCCCCCCGATGCCGCCCTGAGAAGAGAATTCTGCCTACAGGGGGGATTCAGCAGCTCACCCCAGACCAAAGCAGCCAGAAAAGCCCGAAGCCTGCCACTTTGAAGGTGGTCTGTGGGGAGCAGAGAATGGGGGCATCCTCTTAACAGCCCTGCAAGGTAGGCCTGTATTGCAGAGGATGCGGGCTGATGAGGCCACAAGAGCAACGGTGACGCGTGCCAGCAGGGTCCCAAAAGCTGCTTTTGCAGCAAGGCTTCTCCTTGGGGTCCTCGGCTGCGGCACAGGATGGGCACACCCGGAGCCCTGCCTGACTCAGCTCCTCCCTTGCCCTGCGGGTGAGATGGGGGGGGGGGTGTCTTCCCTTTCCACAACCCACCGGGCTCTCCTCCCTGACTCACGGCAGACAGCGTCCCAGACTGCTTGCAGAGGGCGACGCCGGCCCAGAGCGGAATCTGAATGCAGCTCAGCAGTGCCATGCAGATGCCCAGCGCCTGGCCCCAGCGCGGGAACTGGTAGGCTCCGTACTGCAGCCTGGTGTCCGAGAGGTCCAGGAAGGTGTAGAAGAGGATGAACTGCAAAGGGAGCAGAGCGGAGAAGGATGGGCCGAGGGCCTCCCCATGGCTGCCCAGGCTCTTCCCCACAAGAGCCGCAGGGGCAGGGAGGCCGCAGAGCCCCCGCCTGGCCTACCAGCAACGTCGCCGGGGTGACGATAACCCAGCAAGTCTTGAAGTAGGGCACCAGGCGGCTGCACCAGGGCGGGCACTGCCGGATCATGTCGACGATGTCCTGGCAAAACTGGTTCACCCCTGCAGGACGAGAGGAGGATGGCGCACACGGCTGTGGGGAAGCTCCTGGACGGTTGCCCCCCCCTGGCTGCGGCCTTTCCTTTCACGCAGCCCCTCCAGCTCTCGGCCAGACGCCCGCATGGGGTCCACAGCCACTGCCTGGCTGCTTTGGCCCAGGGGGAAAGAGGAAGCCTTTCCTGAAACCAGGCTGGGTCCGTCCAGGTGAATTGAGGAAGCAGCCCAGCGGACGTTGGAGCAGACTTTCCCAACTCTGGCAACTTTGGGACGTGTGGACTTCAACTCCCAGAATTCCCCAGCCAGGGATTCTGGGAGTCGAAGTCCACACACGTTAAAAGTTGCCGAGGTTTAGCAATACTGGACAGGTGATCCTTCTTCCGACTCTTCCCGTTCATGGCTGGCTGGGGAATTCTGGGAGCTGAGTGGATGAGATGCAAAGCAGGGGTGAAATCCAGCAGGTTCTGGAGAACTGGGAGTGGTACATTTGGAGTAGTTTGGAGAACCGGCAAATGCCACCTCTGGCTGGATTTCCCCCTGCCACGCCCACAAAACCCGGTAGTGAAACCATTTGAATTTCACCCCTGATGCAAAGGTTGGGGAACCCGGCCTTCAAGGGGGGAGGCTTTGCATTTTAGTGAAAAGGGGGGGGGAGAGAGAGAGAGAAAGGAGAAACCCCTCCCTTGCAGCACTGATGATATTACCCAGCTGGATAATGAAATGTCTGCCACCTAGCTTAGAGGGCACCACTGACCCCGTAGTCCTCCTCCTCCTCCTCCCTGCAAACCCTCCACTCTTCTAGCACTGATGATCTTCCCTAGTTGGGTCATGAAACGTCTGCAAGAGACCCACCCAGCTCCGGGAGCCCCCAGGGGCCCTCACTTCAACCAGGCTTGAGGGGATGAATGAGGGAAGGGCAGCCTGACCTGACCAAGGCCAAAGATCCTTTGCCCATGAACAAACCACTTATGCTGGTTAGTAGCAAAGACGGCTACGGAGCCCCCCTGCCAGGCAGCCCCGTAGGAGGAAACCCTCCCTAGGAAGCCACTGCCTGCCTGGCACAGCTTGCTCGCCCCGCACGGACTCACCGTAGAAGAAGGCGACCCCAAGGCACATGAAGAGAGCCACGATGATGAGGCCAAAGCTGGTGCTGTAGGCATCGATGAGGGTAAACCAGAAGATGCCGCCCTGCGAGAGGAAAGACACTGGGCGGATCCGGCCTGGTCCGCTCCTCTCCTCCCGGGGGCTTCTCCACAATTCAGAGGCCGGACTTCCACCTGAGCGGGTTTGCAGGGGTCGCCAAAGCCCCCCGTCCCCCCCGGGATCCCCGCAGAGCACAGGAGGCTGCCAGGCGGAGGATGCTCCACAAAGGACCCATCAGCTGCCTGAGAAGGTGGGGACGCCTGACCGGAACTACCTAATCCCTAATGCTGTGCTCGGTCAGAGCAACACAGGTTGCAAGGCGGAGCATCCCAATCTGGTGTCTCCGTTGGGGGAGCCAACCCCGTCCGTTCAGGGGGCTGCGGCCAATGGTGGCTTGAGGTGGTTGCTTGGTTTAGGCCCACCGCCAAGGGAGAAACTGGGATCCCACAACGGAGCGAACCCCCAACCCTCCGTTCCAGTGACAGACAAGTAGTCCTCGACCTCTGACCATAATTGAGCCCAAAGATTCTGTTGCTAAGTGAGACAGTTGTTCGGTTCATATTGCCCCATTTTATGACCTTTCTTGCCACAGTCGTTAAGTGAATCACATGATCGTTCAGTGAATCCGGCTTCCCCCATTGCCTTTACAATACAATACAATAGTAGAGTTGGAAGGGACCTTGGAGGTCTTCTAGTCCAACCCCCTGCCTAGGCAGGAAACCCTATACCGTTCCAGGCAAATGGCTATCCAACATCTTCTTAAAGGCTTCCAGTGTTGGGGCATTCACAACCTCTGGAGGCAATTTCTGTTCCACTGATTAATTGTTCTGACTGTCAGGAAATTCCTCCTCAGTTCTAAGTTGCTTCTCTCCTTGATTAGTTTCCACCCATTGCTTCTTGTTCTGCCCTCAGGTGCCTTGGAGAATAGTTTGACTCCCTCTTCTTTGTGGCAACCCCTGAGATATTGAAACACTGCCATCATGTCTCCCCTGGTCCTTCTTTTCATTAAACTAGGCATACCCAGTTCCTGCAACCGTTCTTCATATGTTTTAGTCTCCAGTCCCCTAATCCTCTTTCTTGCTCTTCTCTGCACTCTTTCTAGAGTCTCCACATCTTTTCTACATCGTGGCGACCAAAACTGGATGCAATATTCCAAGTGTGGCCTCACCAAGGCATTATAAAGCGGCATCAACACTTCACGTGATCTTGATTCTATCCCTCTGTTGATGCAGCCTAGGACTGTGTTGGCTTTTTTGGCAGCTGCTGCACATGGCTGGCTCCTATTTCAATGGTTGTCCACTAGGACTCCAAGATCCCTCTCACAGTTACTACTGTTGAGCAAGGTACCACCTATACTGTACCTGTGCATTCCGTTTTTGTTGCCTAAATGTAGAACCTTACTCTTTTCACCATTGAATTTCATTTTGTTAGATGGTGCCCAATGTTGAAGTTTGTCAAGATCCTTCTGTATCTTAAGCCTATCTTCTGGAGTGTTGGCTATTCCTGCCAGCTTGGTGTCATCTGCAAATTTGATGAGTTCCCCATTTATTCCCTCATCCAAATCATTGATGAAGATGTTGAAGAGTACTGGGCCTAAAACAGAGCCTTGGGGTACTCCACTGCATACTTCCCTCCATGTAGATGCAGTTCCATTGAGGACTACCCGTTGAGTGCGGTTGGTCAGCCAGTTACGAATCCATCTGGTGGTGATGCTGTCTAACCCACATTCTTCTACTTTATCTAGTAGTAGGTTATGGTCTACCTTATCAAAAGCCTCACTGAAGTCCAAGTAAACTATATCAACGGCATTCCTCTGGTCCACTAATTTTGTCACTTTGTCAAAGAATGCAGACTTTGCCGGTCTGGAGGTCGCAAAAAGGGATCGCATGACCCGGGGGGCAATGACCGTCATAAATACGAGTCCGTTGGTAAGCGCCTGAATTTTGATCAGGTGACTTTGGAGATGCAACGGTCGTTAAGTGTGAAAAAGGGTGCTATTGTTACCTTTTAACTGCCGCCGTGACTTTGAATGGTCACTAAATGGACTGTTGTAAGTTGAGGACTAGCTGTAATAAGTCAGAGGCTCTTCCCCACCCAAAATAGGAAGTCATGATGGGGTATCGAGAATGGGGGAAAGAGGAGAGGGCTTAGACAGACAGACAGACAGACAGTCTCACCTGTGTGATCAGGAGGAGGCCCAGCAGGTAGAAGGCCAAGCAAAGACCTCCCAGGAACAGGACGTTGAGCCTCCAGCTGCGCAGGGACGGGAACTCCTCCATCGCGGCCTTGGTGAGGGCCTCCATGTTTCCAAACTGGCAGGCAGGCAGGCAGGCAGGAGAGCCTCAGTGGCTTGGAAGGCAAAGCACAGCCCACCTCCCCCCCACCCCCAAGTCCTCAGCCTCCCCTGGGAAGCTCAGCCCCCCCTCCCCCCCTCGACCGTGGACGGAGCAGAAGGTGGACGGAGCGTGGACCAAGAGGTGGGGAGCCAAGGGGAAGGCAAGAGGAGACAGTTCCACCCAAAACGGGGGAAAACTTTGGGGTCTCAATGATTTACGCTGCTTCTTTCGCAGGACGGTTTCCCCCTGGCCAACCCTGCAGGGGTCCCTCGGTTGGAAAGATGGAAGGGAGTGAAAAAGGGAGGAATGGGAGAAGGGAGGGAGGGAGGGACAAAAGGGAAAGAGAAAAGAAAAAGACAAGGAAGGATGGCAACCAAGAAGCTTCGTTGCCTTAAAAACCACCTCAGAGGGCCAGGGGTTTTCTTCAGGAGACCCTCCCCCAGGTGGGCTCAGTGGGAACTGCAAGAGGCCTGAAGGGACCAGTTGGGTCCGGTTGCAGCAGAAGCTGCTGCTGCTGCTGCTCTTGGTGGGGGGCTCCCACCTCCCCCCCCCCCCCCATGCAGCCCCCCCTTGCGAAAAGGCCCCGGCCGGCCGGCACTCACCAGCGTGTCCACCCCCAGGGTGAGGAGCATGAGGAAGAAGAGGATGGACCAGCAGGAGGAGCCAGGCAGCAGCGCCAGGGCCTCCGGGTAGGCCACGAAAGCCAGGCCGGGTCCTGAGGAAAGAGCCAGGGGTCACTCAAAGCCCACCCACCCGCCCACCCGCCTGCTTTGGCCAAACGGAGCATGCAGGCAGTCAGGCAAAACAGAGCCGGAAGATGGAGAGGAGCTGTTAAGGGGGGGGGGCTGTGGGGCTCTTCTCCATCCAATGCTCGGCTGCTCAGCCCCCCCTTCTCCCCTTCTCCTTCCTCCCCCTCCACAGGGGTGTCAGGGGCCTTTGCTCCCAGGGCCCCCCGGAGCCCATCTTGGGGGAAGGGAAGGGTCCCAAGACGGCCCTGGGGGTCTCAGAGCCTCCGAGAGCCCACCCAGCCAAAGGGGCTTTCCCACAGCCCCCCTACCTGAGTCTGCCACCCTCCCGACCGAGACCTTCTTGCGCCAGGCCATGTGCCCCAGGACGGAGAAAATGGCGAAGCCCGCAAAGAAGCTGGTGCAGCAATTCCCAATGCCAATCACCAGCGTGTCCCTGTGGGCAGAGGGGGGGGGAGGACTTGTGGGGCTGGACAAGGAGGCGGCCAGCTGCCCTCTGGGCTGCATTGGCTTCCCCCCTGCCCCCCCAGAAGTTCCCCACAGCAGAAAGTGGGGGTGGAGACCCCCCAAAGCCCCTCCTTTTCCCCGTGGGGCCCATCTGGACACAGCCTGGTTTCAGCCAAGGAGCTGGGGGGGGGCGAGGGGGGGCTCCAGACGCCTCACCTGATGACGTTGTTGTCAAACTTGTTGTAGGAAGCCATGGAGAGGAGCCCCCCGAAGCCGATGCCCAGCGAGTAGAAGATCTGCGAGGCTGCGTCACTCCACACCTTCTCCAAGGAGGGGGAGAGAGACGTTCTGGGGCTGGCCTTCTCCCCCGGGGGGACCCCCCCTCAACTGGCAACCCCATTTCCCAGCACCTTGTTACCAGAAGCATCCACACAATGTGTAAGGCCCAGTAGTTGCCAGCAGAAAGATGGCAAGCTTAATTCTGGCTCCCAGAACGTCTGAGCTCAGCTATTCCTGGGTTACTCAAAGGACTGAGAGGCCCTTGGTGCCCTCTGAGCTTCCTGGTTTGCTTGCAGACGTTTCATGACCCAGCTAGGGAACATCATCAGTGCTAGGAGGGAGGGGGGGTTGCACAGAGGAGGAGAGGGGAGGGAGTAGGAGTAGGAGGACCACGTGAGGTCCCTGGCACTCTCTTCTTGGAAACATTTCATGACCCAGCTAGGGAACATCATCAGTGCTAATGATGAAAGTGGTGCTGATGAAGTTCCCTAGTTGGGTCATGAAATGTTTCCAAAAGATCAGCCCAGCTCAGAGAGCACCAAGGACATTAACCCTGAGCTACAAATATTCTCTTTTAAGCCATGGGGAGAGAAGCAGGCCAGAGAGGCTTTGGTGATGGATGGCTCTTGGATCTCGGCTGTTTGCTCCACCAGCCATGGTTAAGACACCGTGGCTTAGCTAAGGTGGAAATCCACCCTGGATGGGGCTTCCTCCCCGTCTGCCCCCCCATTAGCCTCCCCACGAGGGGGCTGGAGGCAGGACCCCCTGCCCACTCTTTCAGTTGCTGCTGAGGTCCCCCCATCCCACCTCAAAAGACCCCCCAGGGCTTCCCCTTGCAAGAAACTAGGCCCAGCATCTTATCGCTTGGGTTCGGCCCCCGCACACACGCACGCACGCACACGCAGACCCAGCTGGAGAGGGCGATGCTGCCCGGGGGGCCCCACCTGGGCGCTCTGCAAGCGGCTCCAGTCTGCGGAGAGGTAGAAGCGGATGCCCTCGCCGGAGCCCTCCAGCGTGACTCCCTGGACGATCAAGACCGCGATGACCACGTAGGGGAAGGTGGCGGTGAAGTAGACAATCTGGGCAGGGAGACAGCCGGGCGGCTGAGAGGGAGAAGCACCCCGCCCCCCCCCCTGCACCCTGGATGTCCCCCCCCAGGGAAGGCCAGGGAGGGGGTCCCCAGGCTGCGCCCAGAGCTGCCCCGACACCCCCATCCCCCCGTGCTCACTCACCTTGCCCGAGGTGCGGATGCCCTTCAGGGTGCAGAGGAAGATGAGTGCCCAGGCCAGCAGCAGGCACAGCGCCAGGGACCCCCTCACAGGGCCAGGGTCCCCCAGGCCGGAGCTGTGCACCACGCCCAGCACCCGCTGGCTGAAGCAGAAGAGGGGGAAGGGGCGGCTGATGGGTAAGAAGGAGCCCCTCCTCCCTGGGACCCTCCCCTGCCCATTGGGGGCCACAGAATGCAGGAAGTCCTCGACTTACACCGGTTCATTTAGTGACCGTTTGAAGTTGCAAAGGACGTGAAAACCTGTGACTGTTTTTTATACTTGCACATCAAAGTTCAGACATTTTGCAACTGACTCGTGTTTATGACGGTCGCAGAGTCCCCGGGGGTCACCTGATCCCCTTTTGTGACCAGCAAAGCCGAAGGGGGGAAGTCCGATTCACTGAACACTTAATTTGTTATGAATTTAGAAACCCCAGTGATTCACTTAGCAACTGTGGCCAGAAAGGCCATAAAATGGGACAAAATTCAGTTATCAGCAATAGACGTATTGGACTCCATTACAGTTGCAAGTCGAGGACTGCCTGCAGTTCTCCCAGCCCTTACAAAGTGGGTATCCCCACCCACCCCCTGCCCCCTCCCCCTGGCAGGAACCAGGAAATGGGAGGGGTTTTGCTAGGGAGCAAAGAGGGGAGAAGGGAGGGGGGAGACAGTTCCCCCTCCCTTCATATTGGCCGGTTTCTTGGTTGACAAAGCAGCCACACAGCGTGTGTCCGTCCGTCCGTCCATCCGTCCCTGTCCCATGAGCTGGTGCTCGCAGGTTGGAGAAGCCAGAGCTCCCCCCATTGCCTGCTTCCCCAGGCTGAGCCCCCCAAGAGAGGGAGCCTACCTGCCCCAGGTGTGACTCCCTCCCCACCAACCAGACTCACTTCCAGAAGACCTCGCTGGCACTGACTGGGTGACTGCTGCCCAAAGTCCCGTTCTGAAAGGCAAGAAGAGACCCTCGTGTGTGTGGGGGGAAACGCATGCCCAGCCCCCCCTCCCCCCCTGAGTCCTCTGAGGCCGTCTGTCCGGCCGGCTACTCCGCTCCCTTCGGCCAGAGAGGCCGCCCTGCCCCCTCCCCCCCACCTGCCCTCCCTCCCAGCCGGTACCTGGGCCTGGCAGAGGGGCCGGTTGTATGGGGCGTGGCAGGACCAGGGCAGGGGGCTCTGGAAGGACATGCTCAAGTAGTAGAAGGTCCAGGCGATGATGACGTTGTAGTAGAGGGAGACCAGCGAGGAGACCACCAGCATCCCCACCCCGATCCCTGCGCAGGAAGGGGAGGGCGTCAACCAGCTGCCTTCCACTTCTGTCAAGCCCCAGCAGAAGGGCCTAGTTGCTGGTGGGCAGGGCCCCCCCCCAGGCCCCCCCAGAAGCAGCCCAAGGGCCCCTGAGCTCCACCACAGGCAGGAAAGAGAAGCAGAGCTTTTGGGGGGGGGTCCCAGCACTCCTCAGCAAGAGGGGCTCCTCCACAGGGCAGAAGGAGAAGGGGCCCTAAAGGGACCCCTTGGAGCCCTTTCCTCTCCAGCCTCCATCTGCCCCCCCCCACTCACAGGATGCCCCAGGTGGACTGGGGGGGGGGCTCCTGGCCCTGCTTACCTTTCAAGAGGGGGCAGCACCTCCAGACACTGATGGGTCCGGTGGCCCCATATTGGCCAAGGCTGAGCTCCATCAGGAAGAGGGGCAGCCCCGTGGAGACCAGCATGAGGGTGTAGGGAATCAGGAAGACCCCTAGGAAGAGAGCGCAGCCCAGGGGTGGCCCTGAATAGGCAACACCAGCAATCCTGCTTTCCCCCTCCCGCTTCTAGCACTGATGATGTTACCTGCCTGGGTCATGAAACGTCCGCAACAATCTCGCTCAGGGAGCACCAAGGACCCCCACAGCCCCCCCTCCTCCCCCCTAGAGAGCCCTGCTCTCTCTGACCTGGAGAATGGACTCCCACTCCCTTCAGGAGCTTCCTGGGGGCAGAAGTGGCCCTTTTGGTGCTGGTGGCCATGAGGGCTTGAGGAAAGCAGCAGGGGCCCCGGATGGAACCCAGGGCCACAGAGGGAGGACCTGCCAACCCATCAGGACCGTGACTCTCTTGGCTCAGCAAGGAGGATGGAATCCCTTCCCTGGTTTCCCATCGTTTCACGGGGGAGGACAGGGGGGGTCCCCACGATTTGGCTGAAGAGGCCCTCTAGCAGGACTTGTGGGGGGGGGGGGAGAATAATGGTACAGATATAAAGGTGTGAAATGAAGCCACATTTCCGAGTACAAAGTTTGTGCCATCCCACAACACAACTTGTTGCAAGAGCCCAGATCCAAAATAGGAAGTTGGGAGCAAAAGACTTTTGAAAGACTTCGGCTGGAGCAGAGGTGAGATTCCATTTCTTTTACTACTGGTTCTGTGGGTGTGGCTTGGCTTGGTGGGCGTGGCAGGGGGAGGATACTGCAACATCCCCCTTCCCTCCCCCCTCTAGGGCCAGGCAGAGGTGGCATTTGCAGGTTCTCCAGAACTGGTCAGAACCTGCTGGATCCCACCTCTGGTCCGGATGGTTTAAAACAGGGACCTCCAAACTTGGCAACTTGGATGGCTTGTGGACTTCAACTCCCAGGATTCCTAGCTGGGTGGGGAATTCTGGGAGTTGAAGTCCATTAAAGTTCCCAAGTTTGGACACCCCTGCCTTAAGGAGAAAGGTGTCCAACCACCACCCAACCGTTCTGAAGAACCAGAAATCTCCCTTCATGAGGGTCCTTGTTGCTCTCTGCGCCCGGTGGTTTCCTTGAAGGCATTTCATTGCCAGGTGGCATCACCAGCACTAGTCCTAGAAGTGATGACATTCCCTAGTTGGGTCATGAAACGTCTGCAAGAAAACCACCCAGCTCGGAGAGCATCAAGGGCCCGCAAAGCTCAACCCTGATTTGCCAATATTCTCCCTTGTTGGCTCTCTTAAGAAAAGAGTTTGGCTGTTGAGAAGGAACGAGACGAGGATGTTGGGGGCTCCCAGACCTCCTCGGGGCCTGCAGTGACGCTAAGAGAGGCAGGAGCACCACCGTCAAAGCTCCAGGCAAAATGCCGCTAATTGGAGATGCAGCCGGCCTCTCTGGAGGGAAAGGAAGGGAGGCCAGAAGCTCTGCAGGGCCACCAAAAGGGACAGGGAGCCCCGAACATCCACGTTCACTCAGAGGAAAAAGATAACGCCAGCCTGCTTGCTTGGCAAATTCAGAGCAGCTGGCAAAGAAATGAAAAAGTGGGAGAGTTTCCCCAAAGGTGCTTTTTTTTTTTCCCCAAGAGGCAACTGGATTTTCTGGCTTTTCTTTGAAGACGTTTCGCTTCTCATCCCAGAAGCTTCTTCAGCTCAGAGCTTCAAAGAAAAACCAGAAAGTCCAGTTGCCTCTTGAAAAAGCCCCTCTGGGACAACCAGGACAACCTGCATGGAGGAGGAGGAGGAGGAGGAGGAGAACTTTAATGCAAAATGAGACGGAAGAGGGGGGTGGGGGTGGCCACTTGGGCCCCTGCTAAGACCACCACGGAAGGAGGGCAGCAGCCAGGAGGGATGTCCACTCACCGCCTCCGTTGCGATAGCAGAGATACGGGAAGCGCCAGACGTTCCCCAGCCCCACGCAGTATCCCAGGCAGGAGAGCAGGAACTCGTACTTCCCTCCCCACGTCTCCCGCGGCTGGGTGGGCTCGGGGGCCGGTGTGGCATCCACCACCAGGAAAGAGGGCTGCGTCCGGGGCAGGACGGTGGCCGGCAGGCAGAGCCCCTCCAGGCCAGCCCCATTCAGCTGGGCGACCCTGCCCTGCGACTGAAGGAGAGAGAGAGGGCAGCGGCTGTCAGGCGCACAAGGGCCATGGGCTGGCTGGGGAATTCTGGGAGTTAAAATCCAGACATCTTCAAGGGGTTGCAGTGGAGAAAGCCTGCTTTAGGGGAGGGGGAGATGAGTTGGTGCGACCCCTGGGGATCTCTTGCGCTGGGCGTTCAGGAGGGGCTGACCCTTGCTGCCTTCTTTGGGCTGAGAGGGAGGGACCGGCCCAAGGTCACCCGGCTGGAGCTAAGGAGGACCTACAACCAGGCTAGAGAGGTTCTGAGCAGCGGGGGCCCAGTGGTTAGTGCGCAGTATTGCAGGCTCCTCCTGCTGCCTGCCGGCTGCCTGCAATTTGGCAGATCGAATCCCACCAGGCTCCAGGTTGACTCAGCCTTCCCTCCTTCCAAGGTGGGTCAAGTGAGGAGCCAGATTGTCGAGGCCGAGAGAGGCATGGGAAGCGGCATAGAAGCCTAACGGCCACTGCTGGTGCTGGTGCTGGTGCTGGTGCTGGTGCTGGTGCCTTCCCCACGGCACCAATCTGGCTGAGGGCTTGGTGTCTCCCAAAGCGGAAGGAGCCGGTCAGCCACCCGCCAACTCTGGAGGCCCTGAAGGCCAGGCTTCCTTCGGAGCTTCCCTGCCCTGCCTCCTCCCTGCCTGACCTGCTGGGCCTGCCTGACCAGCAGGAGAGAGAAAGGCCCCAGGGGAGCCTCCTGACATTCCTGCACAGCTAGTCCTCGACTTCTGGCCGCAGTGGAGCCCAGCGTTCCTGTTGCTGAAGTTTTGAGCGACGGAAGGCAGGTTTGGAGGGAGGGAGACGGTTGTTAAAAGTCAGTTTTGTCCCATTTTACGACCTTCCTTGCCAAAGTTGTTAAGTGAATCACTGCAGTTATTAAGTTAGTAACTGGCTTCCTCCATTGACTTTCCTTGCAGAACCATGTGACCCGGGAGTACAGCGACCGTCATAAAAGTGAGTCAGTTGCCAAGTGTCTCCATTTTGATCATGTGACCCTGGAGATGCTGCACTGGTCGTAAGGGTGAGAAACGGCCACAAGTCACTTTTTTCAGTGCTGCTGTAACTTTAAGTGGTCACTAAATGAATGGTTGTAAGCCGAGGACTACTTGTAGGTGTGTGAATTGGGAGCACGACCTCTTGTGGCCATAAAGAGAAGCGCCCCAGACGCCCCTTCACACACCTAAGCTCCGAGGGCTGCAAGGGGGCCCCCGGAGGTCCTGTAGTCCCACCCGCTGCCCAAGGCAGGAGTCGCCTTCCACCCTGTCCTTCTCCTCCTCCTGGCTTTCGCGGCTGCTTCCAGGGCGGCACCCAAGGCCAAACACGGACAAAAACAGCAGGTGGGGTAAATTCCAGCAGTCCTCGACTTATGGCCAGAGTTGGGAACAGCATTTCCATTGGCAAACGAGCCCGTTGTTAAGGGAGATGTGCCTTATTTTATGACACTTTTTTGACACGGTTGTTAAGCGAATCGCCACAGTTGTTAAATGAATCCGGTTCCCCCCCCCATTGGCTTTGCTTGTTGGGGATGCTGCGATGGTCATAAGTGTGAGGACTAGTTGTAAGTCACTTTGTATCTTGAACGGTCACTAAATGAATGTTGTAAGTCGAGGACTACCTGTCCGGAGAACTCCAAAAACTCTGGCTCTCCTTTCTTTGGGGCTCCCCTCCTGAGCCTCTCCCAGCCCCACAGGACGGGACCCCCCTCAGGGGCTGCCCATCAGAGCCACCTCAGAATGGGGTTTGGGGGGAAGGTATTGGGATGGAGCATGTTTTCAATGGACTCACATTTATGACGGTTTCAGCGTCCTGGGGTCACGTGATCCCTTTTTGTGACCTTCTGACAAGCAAAGTCAGTGGGGCAGACACTGGTTCACTTAACAACCGGGTTACTAATTTAGCAAATGCAATGATTCACTTAGCAACTGTGGCGAGAAAGGTTGTACAAGGGGCAAAACTCACTCAACAACTTTCTTGCTTAGCCATTTTTGGCTCAATTGTGGTCATAAGTTGAGGACGTCTTTTAAAAGCTAGAAGATCCTCCTAAAGGCCTCAAGCCTCCTGAAAGGATTTTCACCGGGATGGTTCTGAATGCAGCTCTTGCAACTGCAGCTGAGGCCGGGATAAAGCAGCTCTCAGCCCCAATGCCCCCCCCTCCCCCCTTGCTCCTGCGGAACCCATTGGCCCCACCCCACCCCCGCCACCCCCAGGGACCCCGTTCCTTGGCTGTGGCTCCCAGTTCTGCTTTGGGGCAGGAGAAAAAGGGTCTTTCTCTGGCGAAGAGCTTTGGACCTCCATTTTCTTAACAGGAAAAAAGCAAAGCCCAAAATGAACCACCGAAGGGAGATGCAGGGATTGTAACAGGGGTGTCCAAACTTTGGGCTCCCCTGGGCTGCCTTGAGTGAAGAGGAATTGGCTTGGGCCACACATATAAAAGAGATAACATAGTAAATGTATATAAATCACATAATAATGTTAGATGTTTGCAAACTTCTAGGCCGCATTAGGTAGCCGTCCAGGGCTGCAGGCAGCGCACTGGCCCCGGGTGGGACACGCCTGCCTGATGACCTCGGGAAGGTCATTGGCCAGAGCCCTCCCAAGCCGGAGACCCTGTTCTGGATACCTGACTGAAAGACAGCCCTTTCTGCTCTTTTTTAAAAGCTCCAGAATGACAGAATAAGAGTCAGAAGGGACCTTGGAGATCCTCTAGTCCAACCCCCTGCTTAAGAAAGGAGCTGGGCAGTGCAGGGAGCGATTCCTGCAGTTGGACACCCAGTTTGAATTTGGGGGCCAATCCAGGTTGGGGAGGGGGAGGGGATCGCTTTCCTCTTCTCCCTTTTCTCAGCGGGGCCCTCGGAGCAACCTGCTCAGCCGCGTTTGCATTCCCACAACTGCCTGGCTCCCCTTGGAGTCCCGGGATCCACCTGCCCACCGGCTCCTCCTAACCACAACCCCATCGGGAGACTCCCCTCCCAGCAGCGTCGGGCCCAGCCCGGCTCTTCTCTGCCAAGCGCCCGATTGGGAGCCCGTCCCACCTCCAGGCAGGCAGGGGGCTGCGCTGCCCCTCCGCGGCTGGGCCAAAGGATGCCGATCCCCGGGGAGAGGGAAGGGATCCGGGGCCCCCAGCAACCAACATTGCAGGAGGAATGGCTGAGCCGCCTGGCTGCCCCCACAACCGCCCTGCTGGGTAGGCTCAGGGCGGGCTGAGCCGGAGCAATCCCCCCCCCCGTCCCCCGGGACTCACCGGGTTGGTAGCGGCAGGAGCTACGGGAGGCTCCATCAGGCACCGTCGACTCTCTCCAGTTCCGGCAGTTCAGCCAGCCAGACGGGCGAGGCGGGGCCAGGTAGGCCGGCCGGCAACGCACCTGGCCCGCCCCGCCCGCCGCGCTCCAGCCGGGTTCGCCCCGCGGGAAGCGCCCCCAAAGCCCCCCCGCGCCCCGCGCCTCTCCCGCGGGGAGGTTGCCAGAAGCGCGCGGGATCTTCCGCGCCGGTTCCCGAGGTGCGTGGACGGACTGGGGCTTCATCACCGGAGGCTTTTAAGAAGAAACGAGACAGCCCCTGATCCGGAATAGTTGAGGTTCTCCTGCTTGAGCAGGGGCTGGACTAGAAGACCTCCAAGGTCCCTTCCAGCTCTCTCCGGTTCACTTTGGGGCTGGAGGAGCGGCTTCCCCGGGGCCAGCAGGGACAAAGCCCGGGCGGGGAGCGCCGCTCTGAATCCGGGCGAGGGAGAGGACCAGCTGGGGGCTTTCGAAGAATCGCTGTCCGCTCCAAAGCGCAGCTCAGAGCAAGAGAGCCGCCGCGGGGGCCCGGAGGGCGCAGGGTGTCCCAGCGCCGCCTGGTCTGGATGGGATCTTTGCTGGCCTGGAAGGGGCTTTTGCAGACGAGGGAGGGGGCCCCGGCGGAGGCTGCGAGGGGGACGCAAAGCCCGGGCGTGGAGTTGGGGAGGGGAGGACGTGCCCAAGGCGGAAAAGAAGCTTCAGACATTAATTACTTAAGTCCAAAGCCCGCCCGGAATCTCATCCGGGAGCCACCAAGGAGAAACATGATTGGGCAAGTCACTTGTACTTGAACCCCCATCCTTTCTAGCGCTGATGCTATTACCTAGTTGGGTCATGAAACGTCTGCAAGGAAACATCCAAGTGCCCCAAGGACCCCTCTGTCGTTCTCCTCCCCCTCCTCCCCCCTGCCAATCCCTTCTAGCACTGAGAATCCAGGGAAACAGCCAAGCTCAGAGAGCCTCAGGGACCCACATGTCAATGCCCCCATTTCTGGTCTGGTGGGACTCTGACTTTCAAGGGCTCCGCTGCCCTGCCTTGCCTGTGGGGCAAAAAGCCACCCAGAAATGCAGCCATCAGGGCAGGGATGGCCTGGCTCCTTGTGCCAACATCACCCACTGCTCGGCCTTGGCTCCCAAGAGGCGCCAGGAGTGATTGAAGATGCTGCTGCTCCTTTCAAGCCCTGAGTGGCCCAGATCGGGGTTCCTGGAGGGGCCAGTTCTTCCAAGGACGACTGGCGGCCCCACAAGCTCCCCCCAGAAGGGCCTTCCCAGACTCCTTCCCCAGAGTCTGCTCACCTGGGGGGCTCAGGACCCGCCTTTCCGTGGGGACTCCTGTGGGGTCTCTTGCTTGAGCAGGGGTGGACTAGAAGACCTCCAGAGTCCCTTCCAGCCCTGTGCTGATTGATACTGGACCCCTTCCACTGGAGGGATCCCCCCCCATCCGACTACAGCCCCCTCCCACTGTCTGCTCTGTGTCGGTGCCCTGGTTCATGGTCCTCGGGTGGGCTTCTTCTGTTTCCGCGTTGCTGGGTGTTATGCGGGTCCCCCTGTTTGACCTGGTCTGGAGCCCCTGCCTGCCACCGAGTGAGTTAGGAGGGCAGTTGTGGGCAGGGCGGCCGGAGGGAGTGAAAAGGGGCTCTGCCAGCTGCCCTTCGCATCCTGAAGGTGGGGAGCCGCTTTCAGGGCTGCTCAAACGCAATTGGGGTGCAGCGCCCCCCGCCCCCCACCGCGGGGTCCTGGCTGCGTTTGGGGGGGCTCTCTCCGGGCAGCGGCGAGAGAAAGCGATCCAGCGAAAAGGAGGTCGGGGCACTGCCGGAGGTGCCCTGCAGGTGGCGCTATGGCGGACTGACTGCGCCACAGTCTTGGAGAAGCAACAGGGCGGGCGTCTCTTTCCCGCCTTCCATCCCGGCGCTGCGCACGCGCGAGTCCGGAGGCCGGTTTCCCCGTCACCCGCCATCTTTGTGCGGGGCAAACTCGGCTGTTAGGGGCGGCGGGGCCCGCGTCCAAGATGGTGGCGCCGGTGTCTGGCGGGGCGGGGCCGCGGCGGTGGCGGGAAAGCGTCTGGCGGGCGATCGGCTGAGGCGGCGGAGCTCCTCGTCCGGCCCGGCACCATGCACGTCGTCAAGCGAGGTGGGCAGCCCGGTCCCCCCGCCCCTCATCCGACGGTCCCGGGCACTCGCTGGCTGGAGGGCGATGGGTTTTGTAGTCCCCCAGCGGGTCCCTTAGGCTGGGAGCCCAGCCCTCCCCACCCCAGACTTCGGGGGGTAGCGACCCCCCCTCCCCTCCCCATTGGGACTCTTAAGGCGGAGGGGGCTCCCCGGCCCTGCGGGGAGGGATGCCCCCCCAAGGGGCTTCGAGGATCCCCCTCGTGCCTGGCAAGATATGGGGGGTCTCTCTCCCCCCTTCCTCCCCCACAGCCCCCCTGGCGACCCCCCCCGAAGCCCCTGGAAGAGGGAAAGGGGGCGTCCCAGGGGTCTGTTGGGCAGCCTGTTCCCCAAGTGCAAGGAAGGGGCCCCTCCCCCCCTGCCTCGAGACCCCCGGAGCCCCCAGAGGCAGCCCCCCCAGTCCCCCCCCTGAATGGAGGCTGCATCTCCCTCCTGCAGACCCCCCCAAGGGAAGGGACGAGGCCCGAGTAGGTGGGCCAAGGTCCTCCAGATGGGGGGGGCATCACGGGGTCTCCTGAGTGGGGAGGGGGGGTGCCTGCTCCCAAAGGCCAATGGAGGGAGGAGGAGTGAGTCCCCCTCCCGAAACTCCTGGAAGAGGAGAAGGCTTGACCAGAGGGACTTCGGCCTGTCCGGCAGGGCCCAGGTGCTTGGGGGGAGGAGGGGGGAGGGATTGAGCCTTCTGGTCTGAAGAGTTCCTGTAACTCCTGAAAAAGTGGGGGGCGGCAGCCTGTCCCCAAAGAGTGGCAGGAGTGTGGCCCCCTCCTGTTCAGCCCCCCCCAGATCCATTATGAACAAGGGAATGGGGCACAGACTGGGTCCCCCTGCCCCCCCCAGGGCTGCTGCTGCTGTTCTGCCCCAACTGCCTCCTTTGGACTCAAGATTTCATGCCTGTCGCTTTCCTCCTGGGCAGATGGCCGCCACGAGCGGGTGATGTTTGATAAGATCACCTCCCGGATCCAGAAGCTCTGCTATGGCCTCAATTTGGATTTTGTGGATCCCGTGAGTTTCCTTTTGGCTTCCCCAGATAAAAACCCTGGTATTCATAATGCTGAGGAAAGGGGATTAGTTTGCCACCAGAGTCTACTTCTTATTTCGATGGACATCTTCTCTCTGGTGTGGCTTGGATCAGCTGGGGGGGGGGGGGGAGGAGGGGAGGAAGGATACTTTTATAGGTGTGGCACCACCCCCTTCACTCAGGGTCCCTCCTCAACTCATGGCCTTAATCGCTACTCAGCCTTTTATTTATTTGACAAATGTATACGGCTGCCCAACTCAGACAGAGGTGAGTCTGACATTCAAAACCATAATTGGATAGGTAGGCAGGCAGGCAGGCAAATGCAGGAATGGAAATAGATGGGCAGAGAAATAGAAAAATAGATGATAGAGAGAGAGATACTGAAACGGATGATAGGTGGAGAAATAGGTCGGTAGATGAAATTGGATCATGTGACTGTGGGGATGCGGCAATGGTGGTAAGTTTGAGGGCTAGTCAAAACTTTTTTTTTTTTAGTGCCCTTATAACTTGGAACGGTCACTAACTGAATAGTTGTGGAAATCCGTTTCCCATGAATAAGAGTTCTCTTGTTTTGGCCAGGCTCAAATCACCATGAAGGTGATCCAGGGTCTGTACAGTGGGGTGACCACGGTCGAACTGGACACGCTGGCGGCTGAGACGGCAGCAACTCTCACAACCAAGTACCCTGACTACGCCATCCTGGCCGCACGCATCGCGGTCTCCAACCTGCACAAAGAAACGAAGAAAGTCTTTAGTGGTGAGTGTTTGCAGAAACGGGGACGCTATGTTATTACTGTGGTTTAATTTCGATCAGGTGGCCCTGGGGATGCTGCAACAATTTTAAGTGTGAACAAACGGTCATGTCACTTTTTTCACTGCTGATGTAACTTTGAACGGTCATTAAGTGAACTATGGTAAGTCAAGGAAAACCTGTACTATAAGAAGCTAAAAGTATATCAAATAATAATTGATGCAAATAGGTCCTTTAAGATGTTCTTAAGAGACACCCAGAGGCCTGCTGTCATGAAGCAGCCTCTGCCCGCCTGCCAAAACAAGGGACCAGCTGGGCTTTCCTAGCCTGACCATCACAGCCATCACTGAGAAGGCTATTTTGTGGGAAATTGTTCCAGCTCCTTGCTGTTATTTTGAAAGTTTGCTAAGCAACCAGTCGCAACTGAGAACTACCTGTATTCAGGAAGTGAATTAATGCTGACTGGATCTGAACAGAAAGATGGATAAGTAGAAAACTGATCCTCTGCAACTGGACCGCCATATACTGTAGGTGTGCCTTCCTCCTGCCACGGTTAATATGGCCGTGCTGTGATCCGTTGTGCCTTTCTTGCTTTCCAGATGTGATGGAAGACCTCTACAACTACGTGAACCCACACAACAGCAAGCATTCTCCCATGATCTCCAAACAAACCCTGGACATCGTACAAGCCAACAAGGATGTAGGTGCTGATTGAATGAAGTTCTGTGGAGCAGGTGGAGACAAAGGTGGGGTCCCTGGGGCTCTCCGAGCTGGGTGGCTTTCTTGCAGATGTTTCATGACCTAACTAGGGAACATCATCAGTGAGGGGGGGGGGTTGCTCTGTGTTTAGTTAAATGGGCATCCTCTGTCAGTGTTGGTGGGAGTGTTCTTTGTGGTCCCCTGCTTAGGCTGTTGAGAGAGCAATCTCCCCTCCCTTCCAGCACTGATGATGCTCCCTAGTTGGGTCATGAAAACATCTGCAAGAAAACAGCCCAGCTCAGAGAGCACCAAGGTCCCCACAACTCTCCCCCCAAGCCCCACTCCCTTCCGGCACTGATGATGCTCCCTAGTTGGGTCTGCAGGAAAGGAGCCCAGCTGAGAGAGGACCAAGGTCCCCCCAGTTCAACCTTGAGCTACAGAGATTTGCTTCTGCTAGGGAAACAGGTTCTAGTGCTGGGGGATTCTAGCCTTGAGGTGGGACCGACTGAATCTTGCCAGGGTCTTTGGTGCCTCTTTTTTGAGATCCCGACATTTCCTCTGTGATGAGCACAGCCTGTTGCTCTTCTGGCAAGGCCTTGTGTCCGGTCCTGGCCCTGGATAGGCTCTGGGGTCTTCATTTGCTTCCATAGACCTTGCCTAGGCGCTTGAAGAGCAGAGCCTGGAAGCCAGGAGCATCTTTGCCACTCACAAGTCAGATTAGATCCCCCCTCCCCGCCCCCCCATGACCCTCTGAATTTTAGCGTATGTATGAACAAGATTGCTGCATATTTTGAGCTCAGGCGGGCTGAGGGCCACACGGTCTCAATGTTGAATCTGATATCCTGTTATTGTTTTTTCCACAGCGACTGAATTCTGCAATAATCTATGATCGGGATTTCTCCTACAATTACTTTGGCTTTAAGGTAAGGTGGAAGTTTTATCTATTTATTTACTTGTATCCGGTCTTCTGTTCTGTTTACAAATAACTCAAGGGAGTGAAAATACACAATACTCCTTCCTTCTCCACGTTTCACCCCCAAAACAACAACTCCGTGAGGTGGGTTGGGCTGAGAGGGAGGGACTGGCCTAAATTCACCCAGCTGGCTTTCAGGTGGGCCTTGAGGTCATGGCCTCCTGCTTTCTAGCCTAGAGAGAGGATAGCTGGAAGAATCATGGGAGTTGTAGAGGAGAACCTGAAGATCATCTAGTCCAACTCTATGTAACATGCAGGAAAACTATTTAAATCCTCCGTAGCCAGTAATTAACTATCCTCTTCTTCAAAACCTCCAAAGGTGGAGAACTCGCAAGCTCTCTAGGGAGACCCTTCTTTTCTCCCCTATTTTACCATCAGAAACCTTTCCTTACGTTTAAAGGATTCCTACCTTCCTCTCTCCCTCCCTCCTTCCTTTTTCCCCCTCCTTTCTTCCATTTTCCTTTCTTTTACCTTTTTTCCACAGCCAGGGGGCAGATCATGCTAAACAGGATACGTACAGTAGGATCAAGGTTGATGGTCCCAGTTATTTACTGGTCACCATTGTTGGTGTACCAGCTAACAGCGCTGTTTATGTAACCACGGATGCAGCTGCCCATCCTTGCTAGAAAACAAGGGTTTATAAGACCAGTTTTACTTCCGGGGTGGGTTTGTTTGTGGCGGGGGTGGGACAGTTGAGGAAATGCATCTGGACGGGGCTTTTCTAGGCCGAGGAAGAGCAGAGTTTGAAGCCGCCTCCTTTTGGTTCTGCTGGATCCAGACCACGGGGGTGGGGGGGGTGGGGCGGAGGATGTGGGGCAGTTATTGCGGGCACATTTGGGGCCTGGCAGTAGACTTAAAGCATGATGGTGATAAATGGTTGTATTATTTAATTGTCCCTTGCTGACCCTGATTTTTTTTTAAAAACCTTTCAGACCCTGGAGCGCTCCTATCTTCTGAAAATCAATTCTAAAGGTTTGTACAACGGGCTCAATTCTTTGTACGAGGGTTCTTAACTTTTCTGAACGTCTGATAAAGCCAAAGCCCATTTTGGAACTGCCAGGCATCAGAGGGACTCTTCCAGCAAACCTCCAAGCGAGAAAGGGTCCCACTCAGATTCCTCAAAAGGTTTCTGGCCTTTTCAGAAGGTCTCAAGAAACACCCATTGGACCTGCCTGCCTAGTTGATTAGGTAGCGGTGGGCTCTCTCCCATGGGACCCTCCTAGCCAGCTGCCTCCCCCCCGCTGACTCTGCCCAGTTTAAATCCTGCACGGGTTGCCCATTTGACGCATCTGCTGAAGTGCAGTTCACGAGCCTTTCCGCCTTTTCATAACATCTGAAAAAGGTTCTGCTGAAATTCTCTGGAAGGGGCTGGCCCAGCTCTCCTCCCAACTGGGTGGATGCATCCCTCGTAAAGGTGGTCCTTGACTTATGGCCACAATTGGGGCCAGAATATCTGTTGCTAAGGAAGGGATTGTTAAGTGAGTCACACTCGATTTCACTACCTTTTTTGGCTATAGCCATTGGAATCGCTGCAGTTGTTAAGCGAGGCACGTGATTGTTAAGCGAATCTGGCTTTGCCTGTCAGAGGCTGTCTGGGAAGGTCACTCATGGTGACCGCCTGACCCCCAGGGCCCTCCAGCCATGTTAAATATATGCGGGGGAGAGGGGGGCAGCTCCCGAATTTCAAGCACACAACTTATGGGGGTGCTACAACGGTCATAAGGCTGAGGACCAGTTGTAAGTCACTTTTTTCAGTGCTGTTGTAACTTTGAATAGTCTGAACAAATTGTGGTAAATGAAGGGCTGCAAGTCTTGGTGAGACCAGGTTTTAGATTCATTTAACAGAATAGCAGGGTTGAAATGTGGCTGCTCTCTGTGTGTCTGTCTGTCTGTCCTTGGAACTTTGGAACTGGATCATAAGTACCTTCTGGGCTCCATTGTAACTTTGGACAGTCACTAAACAAGCAGTTGTAAACCAAGGACTACCCGTAAGTGTGGGGACAGGTCTCTCCCACCCAGCCAAATGCGTAACCGTCGCAACGTCTCCCTTCTCTGCCCCCCTGCCTGCAGTGGCCGAGCGTCCGCAGCACATGCTGATGAGGGTCTCGGTGGGCATCCACAAGAACGACATCGAGGCGGCCATTGAGACCTACAACCTCCTGTCCGAGAAGTGGTTCACCCACGCTTCCCCCACCCTCTTCAACGCCGGCACCAACCGCCCTCAGCTCTCCAGGTAAGGGTTGGGGGAGGAACCGCTGAAGCCCAGCGGCTTGGAAGGGCGAAGAAACGGGGGCTGCTTCCTGCTTAGATGGTGTGTGGGGCAGTCGCTCCCTTCCTTCTGCAGCTCACGTGGCCACAGGCAGATTTGGGGATCGTTGTCCGATTCCAGCATCTTGGGGCAGCAGCGAAGAAAGATTGAAGGGCTTTTTTCGGGGATTGCCTTGGGTCCTGTTGCAAGAGCACCAGCGCTGAGACGTATATACCGCTTCATGGTGCTTTATAGCCCCCTCAAGGTTTTACAGCTTGCTGCCCGCAACAATCTGGGTCCCCCTTTTACTGGCCTCAGAAGGATGGAAAGCTGAGTCGACCAGTCAGGATCGAACTGGTGGCAGTGGGCAGAGTCAGCCTTCCACCCTGCACTCCAACCACTGGGCCACCCGGGGCTCTTGTAATCTGCAATCACTTGCAAAGGTCAAGATGTAATTGTGGCCTTGGGAGATTTATCAAAGTTGGTGGGATTAGGAAAGGCCTTAATTGAAAAAAATAAAGACATAATAATTTATTTGGCCAAGTGTGGTTAGATATATATATATATAAGGCATTTGTCTCCGGTACAGAAGCTTTCGGTGTGCATGAAAACAACAGAATGTAATGATAATAATAAAGCAAACAGCCAATAAAAGGTGGAAGCAACAATTGATCATGAAAGGGATAAAAATCCTGCAGCCAGGCCCTGTGGGTTTGATCTGCTGTGAGAGTTGGGGGCTCAGCAGAGTGACGGCACGAGGGAAGACCCTGCCCCTCTCCCTGGTCTGGGCGTACAAACCAAGGTTGCCTGAGCAGTGGGAGTTGGGGGTGGAAGGCAGCCGTCTTGCTGGGCTCGGGGCTGGGAGGGGACCTTGCTCTACCTGCACATCTGTCTTTTCTCCCCCTCCAGCTGCTTCCTGCTGTGCATGAAGGACGACAGCATCGAGGGCATCTACGACACGCTGAAGCACTGCGCGCTCATCTCCAAGTCCGCGGGGGGCATCGGGGTGGCCGTGAGCTGCATCCGGGCCACCGGCAGCTACATTGCTGGGGTGCGTCTGCCGTGGGCAGCCCGGGTGGATTCCTGGGGGCCCCCAAGGGGTGCTCGGGGGGGGGGCAACTGGGGCTGCCTCCAAGGGAGCCTTTTCTCCCTGGCTAAGGAGCAGCTCACTCTCCCCACTCTCTTTCATTTCCCAGACCAACGGCAACTCCAACGGGCTGGTCCCCATGTTGAGGGTCTACAACAACACGGCTCGCTACGTGGACCAAGGGGGAAATAAGGTGGGTGGTCTTCTCCCAAGGGGGCTGGTGGAGACGTGTGTGGCCAGGGACACGCACAGCGGGGGTGTGTGTGTGATTGTCCCAGGGCTGTCTTCTCAAGCATAGTTTAAAGTGGGGGGGGGTCTCCAACCTTGGCAACTTTTAAGATGTGGGGAGTTCAACTCCCAGAATTCCTCGGCTACAGCTGGCTGAGGAATTCTGGGACTTGAAGTCCACAGGTCTTAAAAGTTGGCAGTGTTGGAGACCCCCGCTTTAAAGTGGGGGCTTGTTTCTGGCGAGGGGTGAAGGTGTCTCAGCAAAGTGGAGAGAAGAGCAGCCAAGAGGATTAGGGGGCTAAAACAGACGAAGAACCGGTTGCAGGAATTTGGGGTACGTCCAATCTAGTGAAGAGAAGGACTAGAAGGGGCATGATACCCCAAAGAAGAAGAGGAGGGGGGGGGTCATATTATTCTCCAAAGCCCAGAAGGCAGGAGAAGAAGCAACGGATGGAAACTAATCAAGGAGAGAAGCAGCCTGGAACAGAGGAGAAACCAGTGGATTGATTTGCCTCCAGAGGTTGTGGGTGGAGGCTTTTAAGAAGAGACTGGGCAGGCTTTTGTCTCCTGCTTGGAGGGCTGGACTAGAAGACCTCCAAGGCTGGGGGGGCCCGAGGGTTTGAAAGAGGCCCCAGAAACGCACCCAGGGCCAAGATGGGCTGAAGGGGCTCTTGCCTGGTCTCCCCCCCCCCCTCTCCCAGAGACCCGGGGCCTTCGCCATCTACCTGGAGCCCTGGCACTTCGACATCTTTGAGTTCCTGGACCTGAAGAAGAACACGGGGAAGGAGGAGCAGAGAGCCCGGGACCTTTTCTATGCGCTCTGGATCCCGGACCTCTTCATGAAACGGGTGGAGACCAACCAGGTAAAAGGGACTCTTGGCAGGATCAGCTGGGCGAGGGGACCCCGAAACTGAGCCCTGATCTTTGTGGCCTAGAAGGGGGGGGGGGCTTATTCTTGAATGGCATCCAATGCTTTGCCTTTCATGGACCTCTTTTAAGGTGGCTATTAACGCACGGAGGCTCTTCTGCAGAAGGAGAGGGCGTAGGTAGTGGGTGGGAGTTGAGCTTTCCCCCCTCCTCCAACAGGACTGGTCCCTGATGTGTCCCAGTGAGTGTCCCGGTCTGGATGAGGTCTGGGGAGAAGAGTTTGAGCGGCTCTACGAAAGGTAGGCAGGAACGGCTGGGCTGGGAGGGGCAACACGGAAGCCCGGAGCTTCTGCAGGCCGTTTTGAGATGCATGGGCCTCCACCACCCTCGGTCCCAGGGATTTCCCCAGGGAGCCACGAGGGGGGGGGGTTGGATGGAACCCAATGGAACAATACTCGTAAAGCCCTCTGTGCTGAGAAGGCCCCCAGAGGGAGTTCAAGAAATGCGGCAATAAAATGCCAAAGGGTACGTGACCCAGCATAGAAAGGATTCTGGGCGGGAGAAGAGGCGCTGGGGTTGGAGGCCTTCCCCAAAGCTTCCTCCCCTCTCCTTGGGGGACTCCCAGGGGCTCCATCCAGCAGGGCAGCAGGGCCACCAGGGAGGAAGCTCTTGGGGGGCTGAGGGCTTGCGTTTCGTGGAGGTGGGTGGGGTCGCTGGTTATCCCCATGCCGGAGGTGACCGAGGGGCCGGATCGGCCGCCTTGGGCGGAAGGTGGGGGCTTTGTGTTGGGAGCGGGGGCCCTTCGGACTGGCGGAGGCGCCTGGGCGTTTGGGCTGAGGCCGGGGAGGTGCTGGAAACCCTGCGCCTGTCCCTCCAGCTACGAGAAGCAAGGCCGGGTGCGCAGAGTGCTGAAGGCCCAGCAGCTGTGGTACGCCATCATCGAGTCCCAGACGGAGACAGGGACCCCCTACATGCTCTACAAGGACTCCTGCAACCGGAAGAGCAACCAGCAGAACCTGGGCACCATCAAGTGCAGCAACCTCTGCACCGAGATTGTGGAGTACACCAGCAAGGAGGAGGTGGGCCTCCCCCCTCCCCTCCCCCCTCCCTCCCTTGCTTTCCACTGCCTGCCCTTTCCCCCCCTCCCTCCCCTCCCCTCCCCTCCCCTCCCCTCCCCCCTCCCTCCCTTGCTTTCCACTCCCTGCCCTTTCCCCCCCTCCCTCCCCTCCCCTCCCCTCCCCTCCCCTCCCCCCTCCCTCCCTTGCTTTCCACTCCCTGCCCTTTCCCCCCCTCCCTCCCCTCCCCTCCCCTCCCCCTTTCAGCCGAGCCCAGAAGGGCTCCCAGGCGCCCAGAAAGGGCTCTTATCACAAACCTCCTCCCTAATTGGTTCCCGGGTGAAGGACCTCCGTGTGGGGCCGGCAGCAGCTGTGAGAAAGGGGGCAGCCAGGCAGGGAGTCCAGGCTGAGAGGCTCCTCTTCCCACAGTCCTTTGAGGGCCCCGAGGGGGCCGGCCATTGACCAGGAGTTTAAGCACGGTGGAGCCCCACGGAGGGAAATCAACGGTGGGCCAAAGCTGAGGGTGTCCAAGGGCTGGGCTCCCGTTGGGGTGGGGGGTCTCCGGGGGAGGCCTGTGGGGGGGCCTTCCCTCCGTGAGAGCCTCTCTTTTGCTTTCACCCTCCAGGTGGCCGTCTGCAACCTGGCCTCCATAGCACTCAACATGTATGTGACGCCGGAGCACAGCTACGACTTCCAGAGGCTGGCCGAGGTCACCACGGTCATCGTCCGCAACCTGAACAAGATCATCGACATCAACCACTACCCGGTGCCGGAGGTGCGTGGGGGCCGGGAGGGGGCACCCGGGCTGCGTCCCACGTCGTGACGGTCGTTAAGCGCCCACCACCTGGGCACAGGGAACCCAGGCGCCGGTCGGCTCTCAGGCAGGGAAATCCCCAGCAGATTCCTTCCTCCGAGGCCCCTCTAGAGCGGCCCATCCTCCAGCCGACCCTGGGCGGCTCCTAATCAGAAATGTAAAAAACAACATCGGATTATTTTAAAAGTCAACCCAATGAAACGGTAACAATCCAGGCGGACCCAAAGCCGCCTTTTCCCCAGAGGCCACTGGACTTCCTGGTTTTCCTTTGAAGGCGTTTCGCTTCTCCTCCCAGAAGCTTCTTCAGCTCTGACCGGAGGGTGGGGAAGGGAGGGATCGGTGCTCCTTGCGGAGCGGAAGAGGCTTCCTGGATGAGAAGGGAAAGGCCTTCAAAGAAAAACCCAGAAGGCCCGGTTGCCTCTTGGAGAAAAAAGCCCCTGGGGGGCAACTGTGGCCTGGAGGACGGAGAGCAATCTCCATAGGCATCCAGGGCAACCTACCACCCCTTAACCCTCCCCCCCCTCCCCAGCGCTTGGGGGAAGGACCAACCCCTGAGGCCTCACGGAAGGTCCAAGGGGGGCAGAGTGGGCTGTGGGGCGGGGGTTCCCACGGAGGAGACCGGCTTCCTAGCTCCCCTCGGGGGGGGGCAGCATTTAGGGGAAGGGGTTGGGGGGGTGGAGGTGGACTGGAGATCCGCACAAGCTGAGACCAGGTGGGCTGAGCCCTTCCTTGCCCCCCTCCAAACCTCTCCAGGCCGAGACCTCCAACAAGCGCCACCGCCCCATCGGCATTGGGGTGCAGGGCCTGGCCGACGCCTTCATCCTCATGAGGTTCCCCTTCGAGAGCCCCGAGGCCCAGCTGCTCAACCAGCAGATCTTCGAGACCATCTACTACTGGGCCCTGGAGGCCAGCTGCCAGCTCGCCCGGGAGGACGGGCCCTACGAGACCTACCAGGGCAGCCCCGTCAGCAGAGGAGTAAGTGGGAGGGGGGGCTGGGCGTGGGCCTGGGTCCCCCTGAAAAGAGGCATTTGCTCCCCTGTGGGTGTGGGATTCAGATCCCTGAAGAGGCTCCATTCAGTGGGCTTCCTTGGTGCTCCCTCAGCTCGGCTGTCTTCTTGCAGACGTTTCGTGACCCGACTACTAGGGAATGTTATCAGTGCTAGCAGCAGCAGCAGCAGCAGCACTGATGACATTGCCTAGTTGGGTCATGAAATGTCTGCAAGAAAACAGCCGAGCTCAGAGAGCGGCTTTATCTTTCTTTTCAAACCCAGAGAATCTCCACAGTGTCCCATTGGACAGGCAGACCTCTCCCCTCTTAGCTCCCCTTGGGAAGAACGTTTGGGCTGCAGGCCCTGCTCTGTGGGGGCGGTGGGCTTCCCTGTGGGGCGTGTGGAATAAAGGGGGCTGCCTTCCCTCCGACCCCCTTGCAGATCCTTCAGTACGACATGTGGGACGTGACCCCCACGGGCCTTTGGGACTGGAGCGCTCTGAAGGCAAAAATCGCACAGTGAGTACGAGAGCCCCCTCCCCACGCCCGGCTGCAGAGCGCGGGTGCCCAGGGCAAGGGGGGCCATGCCCCTCCCTCTTCCCTGGGGCCTGCTGGGCCCCTGCCAGCCCCCCGTTTCTCCTGCCCGTCTCTCTCTCTCTCTCCCAGGTACGGGGTCAGGAACAGCCTCCTGGTGGCCCCGATGCCCACAGCTTCCACGGCTCAGATTCTGGGGAACAATGAGTCCGTGGAGCCTTACACCAGCAATATCTACACCCGCCGAGTCCTCTCAGGGGAGTTCCAGGTAAGGGCTGTCCCAGGTAAGCCTTGGAGGGAGGGGGGGGACCAGGCCCAGGGCTGTGGGGGGGGGGTGTCCCGGGACTGCCAAGAGGAGCCAAGAGTGATGGGGGCTGGAGTGCAGAATGCAGCTGGTCCTCGGAATTACGACCACAACTGGGCCAGAAGTTCTAAGAATTGCTAAGCAGGGGGGGGGGTGTTGTTGTAAGGTGGACCCCACCTGGTTTTCTGACCTTTTTTGACATGGTTGTTAAGCGAATCATTGCAGTTGTTCAGTGACTGGCGTCGTTAAGCCAATCCAGCTTCCCCCCAATTGACCCTCCTTTTGTGGGAAGGAGGCAGAAGGCCTGAGCCCTGAGCCCCCCGGAGAGGAGCTGCAAAGCGCTTGGGGGTCGCCAGGCTCCCAAACTTTGATCCTGTGTCTGGTTGACAGTCCCTTTTTTTCAATGCTGTTGGAACTTCCAGTGGTCACTAAAAGAATGGTTGTAGGTCGAGGACTGCCTCCCTCAGAGAAGGGCCCGCGTGGCCACCTGGGGAGGGAAGCGGACGTGGGCCGTGGGGGGGGGGGCAAAGGCGGGTGACTTGCCTAAGGTGACTGCCGGGGTTTGGGGGTTGCAGATTGTGAATCCCCACTTGCTGAAGGACCTGACCGAGAGGGGCCTGTGGAGCGAGGAGATGAAGAACCAGATCATCGCCTTCAGCGGCTCCATCCAGGTACGTCCGGCCGAGGGTCCTGGGCCCCCTGTGCTGGTCAGGGGCCCCGCCCGTTTTTCTGCTCTACTACGTGTGGGGGGGCCCAGCTGAGCTCCCCTCCGGTTGCGTCATGGAGACGGTCCCTGGCGCCTGGCACCTCGCCCAGCACAGCAGTGGCTTCCCGTGGAATTGCCTTTCCCTCATCCGGGGCTCTTGCGCAGGAGACAAAAATGCAGGCTGCCGCTCGGCCGGGGTTGCTCCGATCGGGGCCTGTGCGTTTCCCAAGCAGCCGCGTGAAGCCTGGTGTAGACGTGCTAAAGACCAGCTTTAAAGAACAGATCGGAAGGATAAGAACAAGACAGCCCCACAACATGGATAGATATCTTTGGGCATAGGAGAGGGCTGTGGAAATGAGGGCTTTGGCAGAGGGATGGCACGGGGGCAGAAACCGTCCCTTGTGTCTAGTTGTTTTGGCGTGCAATGCCCTATAGCGGGGGCCAGAGGGGAGAAGCTGAAACAGATCATCTCCAGGCTGGTTGCAGTGAGGCGGTGTAAGCCGCCCAGAATCCTTTAGTCGAGATAAGCAGTGCAGAGATTTAAGCAATAAACAAGATTTTTACCAAGAAGACACTCCTCCTTGGTTGCCCAGGCTGAAGAGGCTGCCTGCAGAGAGGTTGCTGGGACCTCTCCCTCCCTCCCTCCCTCCCTCCCCCCCTCTTTCCCCCAGCTCCCAACTGCCCAGGGAGAGAGAGGGAGGGAGAGAGAGAGAGACCCATCCTGCTGCTCTTCTCCCTTCCAGAATATCCCGGAGATTCCCGAGGACTTGAAGCAGCTCTACAAGACGGTGTGGGAGATCTCGCAGAAGACCATCCTGAAGATGGCAGCTGACCGGGGGGCCTTCATCGACCAGAGCCAGTCTCTCAACATCCACATTGCGGAGCCCAACTACGGCAAGCTGACCAGTATGCACTTCTACGGCTGGAAGCAGGTGAGCGGGGAGGGCAGAGGAAGCCACCACCTCCTGCAGCGGGCTGGGGAGGCCCATGAAGCTAAGCCCCCCCCACCCACCTCTGAACAGGCATCTCCACCAACTGCATAACAGCGTTGATGGTGTTCCCTAGTTGGGTCATGAGATGTCTGAAAGAGAGCAACTCGGCCCAGAGAGCACCGTCTCCTGGGGATTGGCCCAAAGTCACCTTCTCGGCATTCATGCCTCAGGAGTGACTAGAACTGGTTTCCTAGTGATTGGCCCAGTCACCCAACCAGCTTTCGTGCCTAAGGTGGGACTGGAATTCGTGGCCTGCTGCTTTCTGGCCTGGATGCCTCCACCGCTGAGGCCGAGGCCTTGGGTCCTTGAGCCGGTTGCACTTGCCTCCCGCAGGGCCTGAAGACGGGGATGTACTACCTGCGGACGAAGCCGGCGGCCAACCCCATCCAGTTCACCCTCAACAAGGAGAAGCTGAAGGAGAAGAGCTCCAAGGAAGAGGAGGAGAAGGAGAGGAACACGGCGGCCATGGTCTGCTCCCTGGAGAACCGGGAGGAGTGCCTGATGTGCGGGTCTTAAGGAGCCTCTGGGCCCCCTCGGCCTCCTTCCGCCTTCCCCCAGCCCCCCAGCCCCCAGCTAGGTTAGGAAGTTCTAGGTCACCCCGCAGGGCAGCCAGGCCGTGGCGCTCTGTCTGCAGGAAACTGGGTAGCCATCCTGCACTTGCCTTCCCTTGGAAATGGCCAAGGCGGGGTTGGGGGATGAGGTCAAGGGGGAAGGGAAGAAGTGGGGGTCCAATGGCTGCAGCCAGAATCTGTAAGTGCCCTTCAGGGGCCGCTCCTCATTCGCCCCCCCCCCCCCCCGGGAGCCAGGTTCAGCTGCTTTGACGATGCCTCCTTGTGCCTGACCTCCTTTCTGGGACCCCCCACCTAAGGGCCTGCTGCCCCTTCTAGCCCGCCCTGTCTCGCTGTCTCCCTCTTTGGGGAAGGAGTCGGTTCCTGGGACAATTTCCCCCTCGTCACAAATCCTTGGAAACCATCCCGACCGTACTCGGTGGCCAGGCTGGGCTGCTGGACCAGAGGATTCCCCTTGGCTTCATTGGCTTGTTTCCTCACCCAATCTGTGCCTTCCGTTTGACTATTTATTGTATTCGGCTCCTCTGCATGTAGACCGGAATCCTTCAGCTCCTCAAATGCACCAATAAAGGCTCCGGTGGGAGGATAAGGGCCGTCCTTTCAGACCTGGTCGGTCACTTTGAGTTCACTTTGGGGGGAAGTCCTAGATGAACTGGCTGCCTCCCAATGTTTGAGGGTGTGTGTGTGTGTGTGTGTGTCTGTGTGTGAACCTACTTAAAGCAGGCAGGACAAGAGGCAAAGGATGGAAGCCTACCAAGGACAGAAACAACGAAGAGCCAAGGAGAAATTTCCTGACAGGGAGGACAATCGAGGGGGGTCCTGGGGGCTCCATCACTGGCTTTGGCTTTGAAAGAGAGGCTGGACAGGCCATTTGCCTGGGATATGGGACAGTCCAGCTGTGGCCGTTTTAAGACTTGCCCACTTCGGCCTCCAGAATCCCCCAACCAGCCAGGCTGGATGAGAAGTTCTGGGAGTTGAAGTCCACAAATCTTGAAAGTTCCCAAGGTTGAACACCCTTGGTGTAGGGTCTCTAACTTGGGCGGGGGGTTGGACTAGAAGACCTCCAAGGCCCCTTCCAGTTCTGTAACTGGTGCGCTGGATACAGTGGAGCTTAAAGAGCCCAATCTTGAGTTTTCTTTCGACTCTGTTGAGGAGCCGAGGGGTTCAAATGGTTCGTATGAGAAGGTTTTAGGGCCAGATGGTCAGTAGCCACAGACCGGAAGCAAAGAACAGGCCGTCCCTGGACCGGTCAGCCCTGCCATCTCACACACCCCTAAATCCTGATTTGTCAGACCTGAAAGGATATTCGTGGGCGGGAGGGCAGAGAAAACAAAAAGCACCCCAAATTAAAGAGAAGAGGGCAATTGGTTCACCCAGCTAGGTAACATCAACAGTGCATTGATGATGTTACCTAGTTTGGTAATGAAACGCCTGCAAGAAAACAGCCGAGCTCAGAGAGCACCAAGGGGCCCCCTCCCCCTTCTAGCACTGGGCATTGAATGGACTTCACCATTCTGCGGGGGGCTCAGGCGCCGTTGGAAGTGAGAGGGGCAGCAAACCTATTTAATCTCATTTCAGCAAAATACCATTGCTGACTTTATGGATTTTCATCTTAATAGAAATTTGTGGAGATATTTTAGAAACGGGTCAAAGTCGGCTGTCCCTGTTGGGGGGGAGGGTTATGGGTTGCTTCTCTGCACGCCAAAGAAAAACCACATTGGCGGAATTGTGGGTAACTCGCCCAGACGTGGGAAGCCCAGAGAGTTTGTTTCTCTGGAAGAGCTTCAGGAGGCTGGCTCTGATCTCTTTGGTTCTCACGCCGTAGATCAGAGGGTGGGCCGTCCAGGGGAAGAGCAGGTAGGAAGACGACGGATGAGGAGAGGCGAGTAGCCGATGGCGATCACGATCCAGTGGGAATCCAGTAAAGGAAGAACATCTGGACCAGGCATTCGGTCAGGGAGATGTGGCTGGCGGGGAGCACCAGGCTTAAGAGCATCCTGGGGAGGATGGCAAAAGTCCCAAAGAGGTTGACCGTCAAGAGCAGGGCGATGAGCAGGCACATGGGGGAGTGGAGGCTCTCCTCCGTCTTCACCGTGTAGATCACGATGGAGTTGGTGGTCACAATGAGGAGAAAGAGGCAGAAGAAAGGAAGGGCGAGGAAGGGCCTCCACTCCTGGAGACCTGGGAATGGGACGAGGGTGAATTCCACATAGGACACATTGGCTGTGCTCTTCTGCATCTCTGCTCAGCTGGCAGGTGGACGGAACTCAGGTGTCTGACACTTCCTGATTCTGAGAAGAACCGATGCCTCTTGGTCAGCCCCAAGTTGGGTGAAGCCTTGCAGAAGAAGAAGCTGAGGTGACCCAGGAGAGAGAACCAGCTTTAGGCTTCCACAACCTGAGTACAATTTCCAGGTGTCAGGAATCAGGCAGCCCTCGCTATTCTGCATGGACCGGACCCCAGAAACTGGACCACTCTGTCCAGTTCCGGGGACCGGGCCCCCTTCTTCAAGGACAGAGAGAGGCCAGGGTCTGTTGGGAGGCAGGCAGTGAGGAGAGCCAAGGATTGGAAATGGACTGCTTGGAGGAACTGGAGAGGCCTTGAGGAGCCTCAAGAGGACTAGGAAGATGTTCTTCAATGAGAGTAAGGAGGAGGGGGAGCCCTGTTCCCTTCGTTCCCAAGTGGAACCATGCCGTTAACTTGCCGGAGAAGAGGTTCCCCTGGACTGCTTGGAAGAAGCTCCTAACAAAGGTTTTGAAAGAAGAGAATATTTGCACAGCAGGGTGGAACTGGGGGCTCCTTGGTGGTGACAGACAAGCTTGGTGGTTTGTCTGTCACAGAGAAAAGCCCCCCCCCCTATTCTCCAAAGGAGGCCAAGGCAGGAGAAGAAGCGATGGATGGTAGCGTGTCAAAGAGAACGAAGGAGGCATTTCCTGTCACTGAGGACAGTTAGCCAGGGGAAAGAGCCTCTCTCCAGAACGTCTGGAGGCTCCAACACTGGAGGTTTTTAAGAAGAGACTAGACAGCCACCTGCCTGAAGTGGCGTAGGGTTTCCTGCCTGAGCAGGAGGTTGGACTAGAAGACCTCCAAGGTCCCTTCCAACTCTTTTACTCTATGTTCCAAGAAGCAGAGCTGAGGCCTGCAGCAAAGGCCAATTCTGGAGTTGGGGACCCCTCATCTGAGCTACTCGGGGACCTGGTCTGACCCTTCTGGACCAAGGAAGGCATGGAGATATTATTCATCTGTTAGTTACTGCATCCCAGTTTTTTTTTTTTAAATAAGAGGCTTGGTTTGTTTGGGGAAAAGTTCCTTTTGGTCTCCCAGAACTGCAGTATCTGCTCAGGGGGTTCTGTGGCAGTGCCAGTGGCAGATGGGAAGCCAGCCAAGCCTGCCAGGAAGAGTGGAAAGCCAGCCTCCCTCCCTGCCAGCTTCCACCTAGTATCTACTCACCAAGGTCCGAGGAAGGATGAGCCACGCCAACTGCTGGCATTACGCTCGAACTCTGCTCTGGGGGAATCCTTTGGAAGGGTCAGGCCAAGAGTCTCCCTGGGCTGCAGTTCATCCCCCCCCCTTTCTTATCAAGGCAGCGCCCCAGGGGGAGGCCCATAGGGGGGGGCCAAGAGGCACCCAGGTGGCAGAACTGGCTCAGCACGCCAGCTGGGAGCTGCCCCCTGGTCCTGTGGGGTGCTGGACCAGGGGAGGAGTGGAGGGGCACCACCAGCTGACCCGTTGCTCCTAGCCCAGGTTCTCCCCCTGGCCCAGCTATGCACTTCCCCGTGTGGCCATTAGATGTTCCTGGGAAGCCCACAAGTTGGGCAGAAAGAACACCACATGCAATAATAGGGTTGGAAAGGACATTGGAGGTCATCTAGTCCAACCCTCTGCTCAAGCAGGAGATCCTATTTCATTCTGGACAAATGGTTCTCCAACCTCTTGAAAGCTTCCGGCGATGGAGTCCCACCCACAGCTTGGGTGGGGACTGGAAGGCTGCCCTTATGGGTTCCACTGTGCAGGAAAATATGTTTTTCTTGCTGTGCTTCCTGTGAAATTTTGCATTGTTCCACCGCTGGCCTCTTCGTGACCTGTAAAGAGCCCCAAAACCCCCCAAGGCTCTTCTCCCGAGGGGGGGGGGGGAGAGCAGGGCAGGGCCAGGAGCCGAGGGCGGAAGCTGGCCAGAGGGAGCTCCAACCTGGAACTACGGAGGGATTTGCTGACAGTGACAAGCATCCCGTTTGACTGGGACGGCAGAAGGTCTCCTGCCTTGGCAGAGGGTTGCATCCCTATGATTCTATGAGGTAGATAGGTAAGATACACATGATAGATAAAGACAGGATTGGTGGATAGATAGAGGGATGGATCGATGGATCGATGGATAATATAGATATAGTAGACAGACAGAGATGGATAGATATAGATGGATGGGTGGATGATCTTTATGTCAGGGTTCCAAACAGCATCCAAAAGTAAATCAGAGTCTGAGACAAAGGATTCCTCAAAAGTTCCAATTGATGAAGAGAGCCACGTTGGCACATCTGGGGAAACCTGAATCTGGAAGTTTCTCGGTTTCCCCCACCCAGTTGAAAGTTCAAGATCTTTCCTCCCCCACCCACAAGTCCCATCCCATGGTCCCATCTCCCACTGCCACGCTGGCAGCTTCCACCCACCCAGTTCCGGTCAGGTGCAGAGGTGCAAAGACAAAGGATGACCTTGGCTTTCTAGAAAGAATGTTGTTATGGCTACCTATCATCTAACTCCTTACAATCTCCCCTCCTATTTTCCCACAATAGAAAATGCATAGCAGAAGAATAGAACGTGTGGCAGGCCAAAGATCCAGAGGAAAAGATGGCTGCAGACTTGACACTTTATGTCATTTCAGCCAATTACCATTGGCAACTAGTGCATTTCATCTTCATAGAAGTACTTTGGGGGATTTTTGGATATATTTTATTCATTTATTCATCAATCGTAAAGGCCATTGTCCTTGTAATGGGTCATGGGTTTTTCTGTCATTACCCAAATAATTTTTTAAAATCTATTTTTATTTTATTCAAAAAAAAAGTTAAAATACAAAACTCCAAATTTTTAAAAAAGGCAAAGAAAAATTACAAAGCAAAGAATAAATAAATAAATAAAAATAAATAAATAAAATAAAAGAAGACATTGAAAAAAGTGCATTAAAAATACCAACACATATATTCATGTTATCCCACCTAATTGAATACTGATTCATATATTACTACAACATTAGTTTCCCTCCCCTTGCGTAACAGGCCCCCAAATTTTTAAAACTATTAAATCTATTTGCAAATTATTGACTGTCATCTATGTACTATATTAATGAAAAAACGATTAACAGAAGAACAATATCAAAACCCTCTGTTCACAACCATGACTGTAATCAACATACCGGTAGAAAATTTGCTGTGGCATCTTATCTATCCCAAATAAGAGTGAAGAATAATTCCGTATTTGTTTCTTAATACCATCTCTTGTCAATTGTCAATTCAATCTCCACAACTGGTCTCTCTTCCAAAGTCCAGATGACTTTCTAAGTAGGTGTGATAAATCCACTGCCCAATCTCCTTCAGTCCTAGAGAAATCCTCCATTCAGTCAGGCTTCTGGTATTGTAAAAGAATGCAGGCTGGAACTTCAGAGCTGAATGCAATCAACTCAGTTCTAAGTCTGTATAATCCGTAGGCATTTCCAAGGGGTTTGCAACCTTCGTATCACAGTCCTTTTGTGAATCTAATTTATCGAGAGCTACATGCATATGAATATTTTCTGCAGCCGTTATCATTTCATCAAACTTAAAAACAAAGTTTCAACAAAAAAAATGCACGTTACCAAACTCTTTCCAGATATCAGCCACTCTTCCTTGTCTGTAATCTGATACATTATAGCTCTGCGTAACTTAACCAGGAAATAAAGAATACTGAGGCAAAATGAAGAAATAAATAAGTGAAGATATTTTCTGAATATTTTGATCCAAGATAAACAGAAAAATTAAAAAATACGCTCCAAATATTTTGTAAATTAATACACTGCTAAAGCCCTGTGATTAAGTCCAATATTAATAAAATGAAAACACTTTCACCATCCAAAAACACACTCTTTCCTTATAGAAAGGCGAAAGGTATTCAAAACAACAACACAAATCACAAGAAAAAAGTCCAGCTAAAGTCCAGCAGGGAGTTAAAATAAATCAACCTTCAACCTACAGGTCAACTTTTAAAAATAAAAAAGCTGAGTAAAACAAAAGATTCAAAAAGTGGAGTTAAATCCCAGGCATGCTTCAGAAAGACGGATGACCTGTGACTCTCCCAGGGACTTGGAATCTTCGAGGCCGCCCTTCCCAGATGGGTCCAGGGCCTTCCGAAAGTCCTTGGCTCATTCCTAAGTGCTCCCATTGAAATCCAGGAGCAGCAACTGCCAGAGAGAGAACTTGGGCAGCAAAAGCGGCAGGTCCTAGGCAAGAGAGAGAGGAAAAAACAAACCCCATACCATTCAGCAGCCATCTTGGGGAGGAGCCCCAAAGAAAAAAACCGTTTTACCCAATTTTGGGTCACTCAACAAAGTTTTGGGAAGCTCAGGGGAAAATAGAAAACCTCTCGCTGCCATTGCCCCACCTAAGATCAGGAGAGGAGCAGCAGCAGCTGAGAGAATTAAGCCAGAGAAAGATCCTTGACATCCTCTCTCGCAATGGACATTTGCCCCAAGGATGCTGAGTCACATCTCGAAAGAGCTTTATGGCAAGAACCGACATTCTTCAGGGGGCACAAGAATTAAAAGATGGAGGAAGGAGACCATCGAGCAGGAGGATCTGGCTGAAGGATCTGACCTCCCTTATACAACTTGCAGGACCTGAACAGGTTGAAAGTTGGAGTACAAGTAAGACCAGTATGCACAAGTGGAGGCTGCTGGTGGATAACAACAAGCTGTGGGAATATGGAGAAATGCAGAGCTTGGCCCATCAGCTGTCATCTCGGCTACTACCAGAAACATGGACCAATCATGACTTATTTTTGGCCAAAGACAAAGCCAAGAAAGTGGCTTCTAGATGAAGGAGGAGGAGCAGAAAGACCAGAGAGTCTATTTTTTGGGAAAGAGCTTCAGGAGGCTGGCTCTGATCTCTTTGGTTCTCACGCCGTAGATCAGAGGGTGGGCCGTCCAGGGGAAGAGCAGGTAGGTTGCACTGATGAGGTTATGGACGTCCTGCGAGGCCGATTTGGCCAGTCGGAAGACGACGGATGAGGAGAGGCGAGAGGAGTAGCCGATGGCGATCACGATCCAGTGGGTGCCACACGTGTGTAAGACTTTGTGACGGACGTTGCCAGAGCTGATCTTCAGAGCCGTGTGGACAATCCGGCCGTAGGAGGCCAGGAGGAGACTGAGGTCAAGGATGAATTCAAAGGACCTTAAGGCTATGCCCAACCTCTTGTTCACGGAGATGTCACTGCAAGACAACCTCATGACGGCCATGTGTTCACAGGCAAAATGGCTGATGACGTTTGAACGGCAGAATCGCACCTGGGAGGCCAAGGCCACCACTGGCGCAACCACGCAAAGACTTCTCAGCAAGCACAGGAGGCTCAGGAGGCCCAGGCGTTTGGTGGTCATGAGTTCTGCGTAGCGCAGCGGGTGGCAGATGGCCAGGAACCGGTCCAGAGCCATCATCAGAAGAACGTTGCACTCCAGGAGGATCGCGAAGTAAAGGAAGAACATCTGGACCAGGCATTCGGTCAGGGAGATGTGGCTGGCGGGGAGCACCAGGCTTAAGAGCATCCTGGGGAGGATGGCAAAAGTCCCAAAGAGGTTGACCGTCAAGAGCAAGGCGATGAGCAGGCACATGGGGGAGTGGAGGCTCTCCTCCGTCTTCACCGTGTAGATCACGATGGAGTTGGTGGTCACAATGAGGAGAAAGAGGCAGAAGAAAGGAAGGGCGAGGAAGGGCCTCCACTCCTGGAGACCTGGGAATGGGACGAGGGTGAATTCCACATAGGACACATTGGCTGTGCTCTTCTGCATCTCTGCTCAGCTGGCAGGTGGACGGAGCTCAGGTGTCTGGCACTTCTTGATTCTGAGAAGAACCGATGCCTCTTGGTCAGCCCCAAGTTAGGTGAAGCCTTGCAGAAGAAGAAGCTGAGATGATCTCACGGTCCTCCTCCTCCTGCTCTGCACAAACCCAATTCCCTTCTAGCACTGATCCACCAAATGGATCATGAAATATCTGCAAGAAAACCATCGAGCTCGGTGAGCACCAAGGACTCTAATAAGGATTTGATTAGCATTCCAAGATTGGTTATTTATTGGAAAACATATCTTTGACTGTGAGGGCTGATTGCAATTTTTCCTAAATGCTGCTCTATGGACTCCTACTCTGAGCAGAAATGTGGCCTGAATGACCTCATCAAACTGTTCAATATCTGGATTATGAAGTGAGGAAGCCTGCGAAGAAAACAAGGGATAGCCGAGAAAGAGATAGGTCAAGGCAGTTGTGATAATGATGACTCAAATAAGCAGGGGATCGTGGTCCAAAACGAAGAACCTTCTTCGGAAATGCGAAATGGGGAACCAGGTATCACACATCAGTCACAGAAGAAGAGCAAGGTAAGCAAAAAGAGAAGTCACCTTCTGGTTGGTGATTCAATCGTAAGAGATGTTAATTTAGGAGAGGATACGGAGGTTTTAAAAGAGGTCAGGTGTCTGCCAGGTGCTACTGCCAGCAGAGACAAGAGGCGTATTCTTAAGATAGTCAAGAATGCAAGTAAGGACTGTGACGTTGATGCTATTATACATCTTGGCACTAATGATCTATCCCAGAAAGATGTACTTTCTGTGCAGAATGATTTCCAGAACTTGGGGTATGAACTTAATAGTATAGGTTGTAGGCTTATCTTTTCAGAGGTTTTACCTGTAAATAAGGAACAAAAAGGGAAGGGCCAGCGTGTAGCAGAGTTTAATGTTTGGCTAAAGGAGTGGTGTAAAAGGGAAGGCTTTGGTTTTATTAGTCATGAAGCCTGTAGCTGGTCCAATGAAAAACTGTACAAAAGAGATGGGTTGCACCCATCCAAGAAAGGAACTGAGTTACTTGGCATTAAATTCACAGATTTTCTTGATAAACATTTAAGCTGAAGAGCGGAGACAGAGAATTAATAGATACAGAACATCTCTGTCCCCAGCAAACTAAAATTCATAGGGTTATAAATGCATGTAACATAGATGTGTGTGTGGGTAAGATTATCACTCCTGCTGTCAAGCAAAACCAAGCATGTAATAGTGATTGTCATACCATGTGCATGAATCACACAAGTGGCAAGAAAATAGGGGCAGTCAGGCATAACACAGGTTATGTAGACAGTAAACACAAGGTCAATCAAAATGGACTCAAATGTCTATATACCAATGCACAGAGTATGAGGAATAAACAGGGAGAATTAGAAATTCAAGTAAAAGAGGGCAGATACGATATTATTGCCATTACAGAAACTTGGTGGGATGAAACTGACAAATGGAACATACAGCTAGAAGGATTTAAATTATTTAAAAGAAATAGACCAAATAAAAGAGGAGGTGGAGTTGCACTATATATGAGAAATAACTACGTCTCTACAGAAATAGAGCACAACAATAATGAGAACTATCTTGAATGCATTTGGGTCAATATTAAAGGTTGTGGGGGAAATGACATTGCCATAGGTCTATACTACAGGCCACCCAACCAAGCAGAGGAAGAAGATGAACTTTTTGCTAGTCAGCTAACTAAGGTATGTAGGAAGCACACCACAATAGTAATGGGAGATTTTAACTACCCTGACATCAACTGGGAAACAAACTCTGCACCAAGTGGAAGATCCAACAGGTTCCTAACAAACCTAGCAGACAACTTTGTTTTCCAAAAAGTAGAGAAGGAAACAAGGGGATCAGCCATACTGGACTTAATTCTCACTAACAGAGAGGAAATGATAGAAGGTGTTGAAGCCACAGGAACCCTGGGGGCAAGTGACCATGCAATATTGGAATTCAACATTATCCAAACACAAGTAGTAGAACAAAGTCAAAATAGAGTCTTGGACTTTAAGAAAGCTAATTTCAATAAACTTAGAGAGAGCTTGGGAAAAATTCCATGGATGAGAATCCTCGAGGGGAAAACAACTCAAGAATCTTGGGAAATTTTGAAAAATGAGATTACAAAAGCCCAGTCTAACACAATACCAATGAAGAAGAAAAACAACAGCTCCCAAAAGAAACCAGCATGGCTGCATAAACAACTATCTGACAAACTGAAAGACAAAAAAAGTAAGTATAAAAAGTGGAAGGAGGGGGACATAACTAAGGCAGAATATCAGCAAATAGCCCGAGCCTGTAAAGATGAAGTGAGGAAAGCTAAGGCTCACAATGAAGAAAGGCTTGCCACAAAAGTAAAAATTAACAAAAAAAAGCTTGTTCCAACATGTTAAAACAAGAAAAAAGTTAAGGAAACAATTGGTCCATTGCTAGGAGAAAGTGGCAAGAAGGTGACAAGCAACAGGGAGAAAGCAGAACTATTTAACTCATGTTTTGCATCTGTCTTTACACAAAGGGATAAAACAGTCCAACCTATCAAAAGCAGCACCACAAAATTAGGAACACAAATTGAAATAGGGAAGAAAATGGTAAGTGAGCACCTGTCTACCCTAGACGAGTTCAAATCACCAGGACCGGATGGATTACACCCCAGAGTTCTGAAGGAACTAGCAGACGAGATCTCAGAACCACTGAATTATATCTTTCAGAGATCCTGGAACACCGGGGAACTACCAGAGGACTGGAAAAGAGCTGATGTGGTTCCCATCTTCAAAAAAGGGAAAAATTAGATCCAGGGAACTACAGACCTATCAGCCTAACCTCAATACCAGGAAAGATTCTGGAAAAAATAATCAAGCAACGAATTTGCGAACACCTAGAAGCAAACAAAGTAATAGCCAAAAGCCAACATGGATTTGTCAAAAACAGATCATGCCAGACTAATCTTATTGCATTCTTTGATAATGTGACAAAATTAGTGGACCAGAGGAATGCCGTTGATATAGTTTACTTGGACTTCAGTAAGGCTTTTGATAAGGTACACCATAACCTACTACTAGATAAAGTAGAAGAATGTGGGTTAGACAGCATCACCACCAGATGGATTCATAACTGGCTGACCAACCGCACTCAACGTGTAGTCCTCAATGGAACTGCATCTACATGGAGGGAGGTATGCAGTGGAGTACCCCAAGGCTCTGTTTTAGGCCCAGTACTCTTCAACATCTTCATCAATGATTTGGATGAGGGAATAAATGGGGAACTCATCAAATTTGCAGATGATACCAAGCTGGCAGGAATAGCCAACACTCCAGAAGATAGGCTTAAGATACAGAAGGATCTTGACAAACTTGAACATTGGGCACTATCTAATAAAATGAAATTCAATGGTGAAAAGAGTAAGGTTCTACATTTAGGCAACAAAAACGGAATGCACAGGTACAGTATAGGTGATACCTTACTCAGTAGTAGTAACTGTGAAAGGGATCTTGGAGTCCTAGTGGACAACCATTTAAATATGAGCCAGCAGTGTGCAGCAGCTGCCAAAAAAGCCAACACAGTTCTAGGCTGCATCAACAGAGGGATAGAATCAAGATCATGTGAAGTGTTAATACCACTTTATAAGGCCTTGGTAAGGCCACACTTGGAATACTGCATTCAGTTCTGGTCGCCACGATGTAAAAAAGATGTGGAGACTCTAGAAAGAGTGCAGAGAAGAGCAACAAAGATGATTAGGGGACTGGAGACTAAAACATATGAAGAACGGTTGCAGGAACTGGGTATGTTTAGCTTAAGAGAAAGAAGGACTAGGGGAGACATGATAGCATTATTCCAATATCTCAGGGGTTGCCACAAAGAAGAGGGAGTCAAACTATCCTCCAAGGCACCTGAGGGTAGAACAAGAAGCAATGGGTGGAAACTAATCAAGGAGAGAAGCCACCTAGAACTGAGGAGAAATTTCCTGGCAGTAAGAACAATTAATCGGTGGAATAGAAGTTGCCTCCAGAAGTTGTGAATGCCCCAACACTGGAAGTCTTTAAGAAGATGCTGGATAGCCATTTGTCTGAAACGGTATAGGGTTTCCTGCCTAGGCAGGGGGTTGGACTAGAAGACCTCCAAGGTCCCTTCCAACTCTACTATTGTATTGTATTGTAAAGTATAAGGGAAATGAAAGCAGAAGAAGAGATGAATCCTTAATGCATGATGGAAACTAGGTCAGGACTCTTCAGATAGAAGAAAGAGAAAAGGAGACCCCACAGAGAGTGCAGAGATGAGCCACAAAGACCATCAGGGACCTGGAGGCCAAATCGTGTGGGAAACAATGGAGGAAACTGGGAAGGTCTTTTCCAATGAAGGAAAGGACACGGTGGGAACTGATAGCAATCTTCTAATACTTGATGGTCTGTCACAGAGAAGAGGAAGGGCCCAACCTATCCTCCAAGGCCCCTTCCGTTTTCTCTCTAGTCATTACCTCCCAGTTTCTTAAAAACAAAAGGCTTGGCCTGGGTGGGGAAGGGTTCCTTTTGGCCCCCTGCAATGGCAGTCTTCAGCATTTGCTGAGGGAACTCGGGGGCAGGGCTGGTTCAAGACATGGGCCCAGGGAAGCCAGCTAGATTGAGCCGAGATGCCCCTCAGAGAAGAGGACCAGATCATGCCTACAAGGAGGGCTCTCGGCCATCAGCCTCCCCTCTCCGCCAGTTTCCCCCATTCAAGTCCTGAAACCTCCCAGCAAACAGTTAGCATCTACTCACCAAGGTCCGAGGAAGGCCGAGCCAAGTGCCCACCTTCTGCCGGAGCCCCAGTGCCTGAAATCTTCTCCAAGGGATCCTTTGGGAGGATCAGCCCAAAGGATTCCTCCCCGGGTTGCAGGTCAGACTCCTCCCCCCCCCACCCACACCAAGGCAGCCCCCCTGGGGGGAGGGAGTCTTCCTCCAGCAGAGGAGAGAAGCCAGGGTGGCCCCAGGTGGCAAACGAGGCTCAGCAAGCAGCCCTGTGGGATGCTGGGCCTGGGGAGCCCCCCCCTCCAGCCCACCTGTGGCTCCTAGCCCAGGTTCCTGTCCCGAGGAGGAATTTCCTGGTGGTGTGAAGCATCAAGCAATGGGGCAGCCCCCTTGCTGAGGTTGTGGGTCAGGGTTAGGCTGAAAGGTTCCCGGAGCCTTTCAAACATGGGCTGGGCATCCCCCTGGCGGGGGTTGTATAAAGACTCCTGCCTCGAGGAGGGGGTGGGACCAGGAGACCTCCAAAGTCCCTTCCAGCTCTACAACTTGATGAAATAGAGAGATAAGATACAGATGACACAGAGAGATAGAAGATATAAGGCAGATGATATAGACAGACAAATGATATAGATGATAGATAGGAGAGAGAGAGAGAGAATTGATAGCAGATAAGATAGAAAGATATAGAAATTAGATAGATAGATAGGTAGGTAGATAGATAGATATGAACGATAGAGATAGAGGGATATAGACGATAGATAGATAAATAGATATAGATAGATATAGATGGAGGGATTAGTAGAGATAGACAGACAGACAGACAGACATTTTTAGATAGACTAGAATGAGAGAGTGTGTGTGAGAGAGAGGGAATAGCTTGCCTCCAGAAGCTGCCATCCCTGGAAGTTTCCTAGAAGAGACTGAGTTGCTTGAGGACTCCTTCCTTGAGCAGGGCTTGGTCTAGATCCCAGGAGGCCTCCAAGATCCCTTTCAGGTGGAGGATCCTATGACTCTGTAACTCCACACAAACCTCCGTCTCCAGCAATGATCTGCCCAATGTTTCCAAAGCCTCAGAAGCAAGAACTTCCAACGCATCCCCTTTTTTGTAAGCAAGCGAGGGCATGAGAGATCCCAGAAGGCCAGTCACAGCATGTTTTATTAATTAATATTATTTCAGAGAAAATGTGGCTGGATTGAGGAATGTTCAAAGGCCTCACAGGCAGTCCTTGACTTACAACCAGTTGCTTAAGGACCCTTGGAATTACTGCCACCTCCCCAAAGATGCTTTACGGATGGTAAAGCACTTCTGGCCGTCGTAAAACACTGCGCTGCCCCCTCCTCCCCCTGGTCACATGACCGGTGTTTGGCAATTGGTTCTCTAGCGGGGCAATCCCACACAGTAGGGCGCCATGCCCAGGGATTCCTGGTAGGCTTCCAGGCTGCCCACTTGGAGCAGGAGCTCCCTTGCCAAGCAGGAGGGCCTCTGCAGTCTGAGCATGGAGGGAGACCTTCTGAGGAGCCCCTGGGCATGGGGTGGGCAGGAGGAGGGAGGGAGGGAGGCAGGTTTTCTTGGCAGTAGCCCAGCGGTGAAATGCAATTTTTTAAAACTACCGGTTCTGTGGGCGTGGCTTGGTGGGCGTGGCAGAGGAAGGTTCCTCAAAATCCCCATTCCTTCCCGATCAGCTGGGACTCGGGAGGCAGAGAATAGATGGGCCAGCCAGACGTGGTATTTGCCGGTTCTCCAAGCCACTCACAATTTCTGCTACCGGTTCTCCAGAACTGCTCAGAACCTGCTGGGTCTCACTCCTGCAGTAGCCCCCGGGTTTTGGAGTCCCTTTCCCCAGGAGGGCCATGGGGAGGGGGTCTCCTGAGAGGCCTTCCCTTGGAGCTGGCTCTGCCTCCTTGAAAGACGAATGGCCTGCAGGGTCACTGAAAGGAATGGGGGCAATGGGGGCAATTTTCTGGCTGTGGATAAAGTTTCCTTGCTCAGTAGAGTAACTTTGGTACACAGGTAGTCCTCAACTTACAACCATTCATTTAGTGACAGTTCAAATTTACAACGGCACTTTTAAAAAGTGACTCGTGACACTCAACCACCATTGAAGGATCCCCGTGGTCATGTGATCAAAGTCCAGAGGCTTGGCAACTGGCTCATATCTGTGACGGTTGGAGTGTCCCAGGGTCAAGTGATCCCTTTTTACGACTGCCTGACAAGCAAAATCAACGAGGAAGCCAGATTCCCTTAACAACCATGTCATTAGCTTAAGAACTGCAGTGATTCACTTAGCAACTGTGGCTGGAAAGGTCATATATTGAAGCAAACCTCAGCTTAGCAATGGAGCTTTTGGCCTCAGTTGCAGTCATAAATTGAGGACTACCTGGATCTAGTTTCCTTACAGGTCAGGGGATGCTCTCCCTGCCTGGAGTGGGGGGGAGGGGCTGCCTTCAACTGACCTCCCTCCCTCCTGCAGGCAAAGTTTCTGCAAAGGCCACAAACTTTCTTTCCCCTGAGGCTTCCCTGGTTTAAACTCTGATCACTGGACGGAGCCAACAGCCTTCTCCCCTCCTGAGAGCCACACTGAGCTCAGAGGCCAATTAGCTGTAATGAGCCGGAGGGTCCCGCAGAGCCCCCCAAGGACTGGCTGGCACCAGGGCTGGCGCAACAATTGCCACCTCTGAGGCCGAGAGGCCCAGCCTCTCCTTTGGGCCCTCGTTTGTTGGAGAAAACTTTTCTGGGTGTTTTTCAGACAACTTTGCTGTCTCCCTGGTGCCTTCCTCGCTGTCTGCCTCCCAGATGGCCGGTCCTCCCCCCCGCCCCCCCTTTCTGGCTTTTGCTCAGAACCTGTGCTAATTAGGGCTCCCGAGGTGGGACCTTCGCAGAAAGCAGGGCGGCCCATCTTTTCTGGGAGGAAATTCAAGGTCTGTTATGGGCATGTGTGGAAAGCAGAATAACAGAGCTGGAAGGGACCTTGGAGGTCTTCTAGTCTGACCCCCTGCTCAAGCAGGAGTCCTTATACCATTTCAGGCAAATAGCTGCCCAATCTCTTCTTAAAAGCCTCCAGTGATGGTGCAGTCACAACTTCTGGAGAGAAGCCCTTCCACTGGTTAATTGTTCTCACTGTCAGGAAATTTCTCCTGGATTTTAAATTGGCTCTCTCCTTGCTTAGTTTCCATCCATTGCTCCTGCCCTCTGGTGCTTTGGACACTAAGTTGACCTCCTCTTCTTTGGGGCAGACCCTTAAAAAACCAACATAAAAGCAAACACAAACCTAGAATTAAGAAGAAATTTCTTGGCAGTAGGAATTCATCAGTGGAATGGAAGTTGCCTCCAGATGTTGTGGGGGCTTCCATAGCAGGAGGTTAACAACTGCAGCAAAAATGTTGTAAGGTCAGGCCTGGTCACCTGGGGGGGGGCTACTTAATGACCACAATGACTTCCAGCTGTAATTCTGGGCTCACTCATGGTCATAGGATCCTGTTTGCTAAAAAAAACCCTGATGTGGTCTCCTTAATCCTGTTACTCATTCATTTTCTGGACTGTCATTCCACATAAAATTAACTTAGGTAAGACAAGTTTAAGGAAAAACTTCCTAACAGTGAGGACAATTAACAAGTGGAGCAGACGTTGCTTTCAGAAATCGTGGGCACTCCGTCACTGGAGACTTTTAAGATGGCCACTTATCTGAAATGGTATCGGGTCTCCTGCTTGAGCAGGGGCTGGACTAGAAGACCTCCAAGGTCCCTTTCAGGCCTCTTCTCTTCTGTTCTATTACTCTTCTAACATAGGGTGTATGTATATTTTAGGAACACAGCCGAGATACCTGTTTGAAAATGCTCAGGTATAAATATTCTACAGGTAGTCCTCAACTTACAACTACAATTGAGCCCAAAATTTATGTTGCTAAGTGAGACATTTGTTAAGTGGGTCCTGCCTCGTTTTATGACCTTTCCTGCTAGACTTGCTAACTGAATCACTGCAGTTTTTAAATTAGTAATACAGTCGTTAAGTGAATTTGGCTTCCCTGTTGCTTGTCAGGAGGTCACAAAAGGGAGTCACCCTGGGACTCTGTGAGTCAGTTGTCAAGCATCTGAATGTAAATGAGGGGACCAGGGGGCTGTTGCGACGGTCGTAAGTGTGAAAAAATGGTCATGAATCACGTTTTTTCAGTGATGTAATTCAAAGAGTCACTAAGTGATCAGTTGCAAGTCGAGGACTTTAGCTGTACATGCAGCTAAATCACACAGGTATAAAAAACGACTTTACCAGATGAAAAATCTCACCTGGCAGGATTTTATCCGTGCTTAAGAAACGATTCCAACAAAGCCCACGAGATGGCAGTGTGGCTTGATTTACTGAGGTTCCAGAGTAAAATGTGGGAAGTTTTTTTCTGGGATTTAAAAGAATTGGAGGTGGCGTTTAAATTTCATGGCTTCAATGCCTCCGTTTCCCATCAGCTATTTGCTCTCTCCCACGGTTTTCTTTTATTCAGGCTTGCAAGTCTTCATAATAAACCTTGGGGCTAATACCTTCATTGACTAGTTTCTTACCAAGTAAATCTGAAAAAGTTCTGATTATTATCCTTGCCTTCGTATTCCCTCCCACCCCTGCTGCGTGACTGAATTTATGACAATCTTGGTCAAGCCAGGAGTTAAATAAAGGTCTCTCTTTCTGGAAATAAAGATGGGTAGGAAATCACTCAAAGGCGGATAGGATTATTATTATTATTATTATTATTATTATTATTATTATTATTATTATTATTATTATTATTATTATTATTATTATTATTATTATTATTATTATTGTTAGAATACTTTTCTCTGGCTTTTCCACAATACAAATGCTTGACCTTTCCCACAAGACCTGTGTGACAGGTGTCCCAGAACTGAAGGAGGGGGCTGTCGGAGGATGTGGGGTGCTCCTTCCCTGAGGCAACGGCCCAATCTCTTGGCTGCACCTCCGCCCTCTCCTGACTTCCTGCCTCCTCTTCCTCCTCTTGTGGCATCACCCAGTCAAGAAGAACGATGCCAGCTGGGTCTGGCGCATGATTGATGCCTTTCTGGCAGACTGCTAAGGGAGTCACAGACTTGGAGTTGCCCCTAGGCTGAAGCTGGACAGCCCTGGGGGTGGAGGTATAGCTGGGATGCTCGTTGGAAGGGGCCTTGGAGGTATTCTAGTCCAACCCCTTTCAACTAACAGGAACAGGAGACCCCATTTCAGACGAGTCTCTGTCCAATCTTTTCTTTAAAATGTCCCGTGTTGGCGCACCCACAACTTCTTGGGGCAAGCTGTTCCACTAGTTAATTGACCTCACTGTTAAGAAGTTTCTCCGTAATTCCAAGTTGCTTCTCCCCTTGGTTGGTTTCCATCTGTTGCTTCTTCTCCTGCCTCTTTTTGGGGCCTTGCAGATGCAGCTCTGGGACAATACAAGCCAGAGGGGCAATGCTTGCATTATTACTTGACTGAGTTCATACATCCTGCTTGAGCAGGAGGTTGGACTAGAAGACCTCCAAGGTCCCTTCTAACTCTGATATTCTGTATTCTAAGCCCTGCTGGCACAGTGGTTAGAATGCAGTATTGCAGGCTAATTCTGCCCACAGCCAGCAGTTTGATTCTCACTGGCTCAAGATTGACTCAGCTTTCCTTCCTTCTGAGGCTGGTAAAAGGAAGACCCAGGATGTTGGGGGCAAAATGCTGACTGCATAAATTGCACTGTGAAGTGGTATATAAGTCTAAGCACTAGTGCTATTCTATGTTCTGTTATCTGCTAAACCATTATCAGTTTAGTTATCACTCATTGAACAAGCCACAACGGTAGAATGCACACAACACACTATGCTCAAGCCCGAGAGGCCACAATGTGGCTCAATAAGGTAATCTTTCAGCTATTTCCAGCAATTTCCTTTCCATTGAAATATTTAAAAAACACACAAAATGCAATTTCCTATCAAGGCAGCAGTGATGCCAGCCTCTCTTCAGTTTGAAAAAAAATGCTTTTCGGTATTCCTGAGTAGACGTGGCCTGGAGAGCTCAGGGGTGGAATCGATGATCAGCAGCTGTGGCAATGGCAGCCAATTGGGGGTGGGTGGTGAAAGGGGGGGAGGGGAGAGTGGGTGGTGGGTGCTATACTCAGGCTTTTTTCCAGCTGCAACTCCCTATAGCAGTTGCTGGAAAGAGGGGGGGGATTGGGGCTCCCCACATTCTGTCAGACCTGCCCCAGTCCGATCTCTGAGGAGAGAAAGACCTCAACTCCAGGGGTCAGTCGAAGTGGGAGGTTCTTTTAGCAGAAGATGTGCTGGTTGCAGGAAAGTCAGGCTAGAACTGAATTTCCCACGCTCAGAAGATACAAAAGGTCTCCCCACATCCCAGCCCTCCCTCCCCCCATGGCCAGTCTGTCTTCAGCCAATGAGGGTCTGCCTGGGTGTTTTGAGAAGGCCGAGATGTTTGGGGCAACGCACATTCTTTCTCAGGCTCTGTGGCCTTGGGTGCTGCTGGCAGGAACCGGTTCCAACAACTCTTCAAGTTGTCTTTCCCCATCCTCCCCATTTCCCATCACATGCATGTTTATTGCCCATTTATTCCTTCCTCCCCACTCTGGGGCCCCTCCCCCCTCCTAGCCTTCCATGGCAGGGTGCCAGCAAGACGCCAAGCCGAGGAGGGCAGACCCGGCACATGGATCCAGTGGAGCTGGGGGAGCCGTAAGGCTGAGCCAGGGGTTGGGCGGAGGGCCTGGTCCAGCCCCATGGCTCTTATAGAAGCAAACTGGTAAGGAGACTGGTTCCTCCTTCCAGGAAAACTTATTCATCCACAAATCCAGCTTCGTGTCTTTGGATGGAGCCTGGCTAAGTCAGGCCCAGGTGGAGCCTCCGTTTGGAGGAAGCAGCCACAGCCGCAAAGTCCAGGGGAGGTGTCGGCCTTCGCGGTTGCCTCTGTGTGCCCCCCCCTCCTTCCAACTTGGCAGGAGGAGGAGGGGGGGAGGGATTGTCCACTTTGGGAGCCAATTACTGCTGCCTCCTTTGGACTTGGAGCTCTTCTTGCACCAGCCGACTGAGCCACAACGGCCGTTTTCGCACGGGGAGCCCAGGAGACCCATTAAAAGTGTCTAAAGTTTCTTGGATGCCGAATGGGAGGAAATGTCCAGGGCTTTAATTACTGGGCTATCTTGCAAGACTCTCTGGCGGTGGCCCCCTCGGTCCAGCAGGCGCTCAGGAGGGACAAGCCATTAACTGTTGCAGGAGCCCAACTACCGCACAGCCTCCCCTGGGGGTCGCACTTCGGGGGGGGGGGCAGGAGAAGAACCTGCTGGCCTCGAAGGGGTCGCTCTGCCGCCGAGATGCTCCCTGAAGGAGGTGTCCATCCAGGAGACCAGAAGGAGAACGTTGGAAGTGGCCTTGTTTTCTGCAGAGCCCCTTGAAGGCTCTGGACAGGCTCTCCAGCCACGGCTGCCCTCCCAGCCCCTCCCAAGAGGACGGCAGCTCTCCTGGGCAATGGCCAGCTGGGAAATGCTCGAGGGAGCCGTTTCCACGAACGAAGCTGGCTCAGTTTCCCTTTTTGTTGCCACCAGGCTGAAAGCAAGGATTTTGCAAAGCTCCCCTCCCCCCTCCCCCCCCCCCCGATTGTCATATCGGAGCCTCCTCCACCTCTCCAGAGCTGTCAGTCAAGGGAGAATGTAGAAAGACACAGCAACAGATCATGGTTCAGATTTACGTCAGCAGAGTAAGGGAATAGGAACCATTCAGATAGCTCTGTGTGTGTGTGTGTGTGTGTGTGTGTGTGGCTTTGTGAGCAATGTAGAACATTTGTATACCTCTCCACACCCTATTATATCTATGCATCCATCTCCCCCCCTCTCCATCTCCTTCCTCCCTCTTGGTGGTCATCAGCACACAGGGTGCCACACCAAAAACACTTGGGTGGCACTTAGAAAATCAACAAAATTTCCATCCGTCAACTCCAATATTGCTTGGATCAGCACATAGAAGATGCCATTGCATGACCACATCCCAGGAAAAAAACCTCACTGTGAAAGAGGTTTTTAACACAAGTTAAAGAACAGACAGCTGTGATTTATTTAAACAACACAAACAACAATAAACACAATAACCCCCCCCCCCAAAGAAATATGTCAAAAATCACAAAAGATATACAGTTATGCATGCTAACAAGAAATAAAACAAAAAAGCAGAAAAATGGAAAATATGTCACAAATTGCTCACAAGTCAATCAAATTTATATAAATGAAAGAATCAATCGATACTGTTTCTGTTGCCGGATTTGGGTTAATGTCAGGGTTTCAAATAGCAGCCAAAAGTAAATCAGAGTCCAAAAGGCAAAGGATTCCTCAAAGTTCCCATTTATGAAGAGAGCCATGTTGGCACATCTGGGGAAACCCGAATATGAAAGCTTCCCAGTTTGCCCACCCAGTTGAAAGTTCAAGACCTTGCCCACACCCCACCCAGAAGTCCCATCCCTTGGTCCAATCTCCCACTGCCACGCTGGCAGCTTCCACAGTTTCGGTCAGGTGCAGAGACAAAGGATGACTTTGGCTTTCTAGAAAATTTTTTGTTATGGCTACATATCACCTAACTCCGTACATGTTAGATTGGGTAATGGATAGGCACACACAGGCTTAACGGTAGCAACAGCTCCTTATTTTTTTAAAAACTAATTTTTATTGAATGTTTTAATCTTTAAAAACAGTAAAGAAGACACAACAAGGAAAAAAAACACAATAAAACTAAACAAAACACGGAACATACATAACAATATAGAGTAATTTTACAGCTTTCAATATCGGCTTTCCTGCCTAGCTTATATAATTCTCCCTTCTGCATTGCCTTCCTATTACTATAACCTTGTCTTATGATGTAACAAGCATAATATTAACACTTATAGTAATATTCATTATTTGTACCTCCATCTATTTGTATTCTCTATTTCCTGTTTTGGCTTCTGATTTCTAGCCACTTGTACATTTTATTCCATACTTTATAGAAGTCCGATTCTTCTCTTTCTTTGAGTTCTATTGTCATTTTATCCATTTCTGCACACTCGAGTATTTTCCTGATTGTAGTTTCATCTGAGGGTGTATTAATTTTTTTCCAGTTTTGTGCAAAGGCAATCCTGGCTGCAGTGAGTATATGTATGATTATGTATTGAGATTGTTTGTCCATTTTTTGATCCAGTAGCCCTAATAAGAATGCTTCTGGTTTGAGTTCTATTTTTCACTCAGTAATTTCTTCTAACCACTTTCGAATTTTGCACCAGTACTTCCTTGGGATGGTGCACGTCCACCACATGTGATAAAATGTTCCAGGCTTGTGATTGCATCTCCAACAATTAGGGGATAAATTTGGGTACATTTTGGCCAATCTCCCTGGAGGCAAATGCCATCTATAAAACATTTTATAGAGATTTTCTTTGTAAGCTGCTGCCTTCATAAATTTATAATTTCTTTCCCACAGTTTATCCCATTTTTCTAACTCTATATTGTGGCCAAAATTTCTTCCCCAGGTAATCATTGTCTCCTTTACCTCCTTTACCAACTATCATCCGGTCTCCAACCTTCGCTTTGTAGCAAAGGTTGTCGAGAGTGTGGTAGCACGTCAGCTTCCCCAGTACCTGGATTAAGCTGTCTACCTGGATCCGTTTCAGTCAGGTTTCAGGCCCGGGTACAGCACGGAGACGGCATTGGTCGCGTTGGTCGATGATCTCTGGTGGGCCCGGGACAGGGGCTGTTCCTTTGTCCTGGTCCTATTAGACCTCTCGGCGGCTTTCGATACCATCGACCATGGTATTCTACTGCGACGACTCGGGGGGTTGGGAGTGGGGGGCACCGTTTTACGGTGGTTCTCCTCCTACCTGTCGGATCGGTCGCAGTTTGTCTTGACTGGAGAGCAGAGATCGACCCCCAGGCGCGTCACTTGTGGGGTGCCCCAGGGGTCGGTTCTCTCACCCCTCCTGTTCAACATATATATGAAACCGCTGGGCGAGATCATCCCTGGTTTTGGGGTACGGTATCATCAATATGCTGATGATACCTAACTTTTCATCTCTACCCCAAACCACCCAAACGATGCCCTCAACGTGATGTCCCGATGCCTGGAGGCTGTGCGGATCTGGATGGGGAGGAACAGACTCAAGCTCAATCCCTCCAAGACTGAGTGGCTGTGGTTTCCGTCATCCCGATTTGTACATCTTGTCCCATCTTTGACGATAGGGGGAGAAATTTTAGCCCCCTCAGAGAAGGCTCGCAATCTGGGAGTCCTCCTGGATACGCAGCTTAGTTTAGAAGAATACCTGACAGCCGTGACCAGGGGGGCCTTTTACCAGGTGCGCCTGGTATGTCAGTTGCGCCCCTTCCTGGATCGGGATGCTCTGTGCACAGTCACTCATGCCCTCGTCCTTTCTTGCCTGGACTACTGCAATGCTCTCTACATGGGGCTGCCCTTGAAGAGCACCCGGAGGCTTCAGCTGGTCCAGAATGTGGCTGCACGGGTTGTCATGGGGGTACCTAGGTGCTCCCATGTTACACCCCTTTTAGGCGGCCTGCACTGGTTGCCGGTTGTTTTCCGGGTGCGATTCAAGGTATTAATTATGACCTTTAAAGCACTCCATGGCTTAGGCCCAGGGTACCTGCGAGACCACCTACTGCCACCAGTAGCCTCCCACCGTCCAGTACGATCCCACAGAGTTGGCCTCCTCAGGGTGCCGTCGGCCAGGCAGTGTCGGCTGGTGACCCCCAGGATGTGTGTTTTTTAATGTTGTACGCTGCCCTGAGTCCTTTTGGAGAAGGGCGGCATATAAATCCAAATAAACCAAACCAAACCAAACCAAACCAAACCTTATCTTACCAGTTTACTACGGTCTATAATAAATGGATATGTCATTGCCTCCATGGTTGATAACCCAGGTAGTGGGTTTTTTTTATTTTTTCCTAGACCCTAAACAAAGCATCCCTTATTATATTGTATTGTATTGTATTATTATTGTATATGTCTCTGAAAGTAGGAGTGGGATTTAGTCTTTCCCTCCCAGAGGAAGCCGTGTCAGCCTAGTTGGAGATTGTGTCCTTCTAGCATAAGGATTCTTTTATTTTTTAATTGGATCCAGTCTTTTAACTATGTTAGGGCTGCCGCCTGGTAATATAGCTCCCAATCTGGGAGTCCAAAACCCCCTCTGTTTCTACTATTTTGTAGAAGTTTGTATTTGATACGTGGTTTTTTCCCTGACCAAATAAATTTGGATACCATTTTATTTAGTTGTTCGAAAAAAAATTTCTCTAATTTAATCGGCATTGTTTGAAAAAGATAGAGTAATTTGGGTAGTATATTCATTTTGATTGTTGAGATTCTGCCAATTAGTGATATCTGTAGTTTAGTCCAATTGTCCAAATCTTTTTGTATCTGTCGTAGCAATTTGTTGTAGTTATCTTCTTTTATTGTAATGCATTTTGCCGATAGCCATATTCCCAAATATTTAATTTTCTTGGCCCTCGAAATTCCCAGTTTCTCCTCCAGTTCTTCATTTTGTCTTTTGGTTAAATTCTTAGTTAATATTTTAGTTTTTTCTTTATTTATTTTAAGCCCTGCTACTTTACCGAATTGGTTTATATCCTGTAATAGTTTTAGTCCAGTTTCTAGGGGTTCCTCTATGTTAAATGCAAGATCGTTTGCAAAGGCCTGCACTTTATATTCCTGTGTTCTAATTTTCAGTCCCTTTATGTCCTTATTTTGCCTGATTTGTGATATCAATGTCTCTAGTGAGAGGATAAATAACAAAGGGGATAGCGGGCATCCCTGTCTTACCCCTTTGGATATGCTGAAGTCTTCTGTTGCTTCCCCGTTTAGTATTATTTTTGCCCTCTAACTCGAATATATTGCTCTGATCATCCCGATGAATTTATCTCCGAAGTTCATTACTGCTAATTGATTTATAAGAAAATCCCAATTCAGATTATCGAATGCTTTTTGTGCGTCAATAAATATCAATGCTGCTTGTTTTCCTGGATGTATTTCGTAGTATTCTGATATGTCCATTATTGTTCGTATATTGTTTTTATGTGTCTGTTGGGTAAAAATCCGTTTTGGTCTGGGTACAGCTCTTTATTCAATGCAACAAGTGAGAACAATCCAGCGAAGGTTAAGTCTGACAGCAGCCCTTTTATAGGGAGCTGTCAGACCCTTCAACCAATAGGATTAAATCTCTGTTCCCGCCGGAACAGAGGACCTTGGTGGAAACCACTGTAGTTAGAGCAAGTATCTAACAGTACAATTCCCCCCTCCCATTTTCCCACCATAGAAAATGCATAGCAGAATAATAGAAAGTGTGGCAGGCTAAAGACCCAGGAGGAATATGGCTGCAGGCCCGACCTCTGTAACATCCCAATGTATGAACTCCATTGTCATAAAACAAGGCTGGACTTAGGTATAAACTAAACAAGGAAGGGCTTAGAAGGCCTTACAGAATTTCAGATTCCCTCCCCCCACTTTTTTATGGGTGGCTTTTTATGTGTAATCTATGAGACACCCACAAGCAAAATAATAAATATGTAACTGGGGAGTCATTTAAAAATAATGTATAGTTTCACTATGAATACCTTGTTCTTAAATAATTAAAACGTGTGCATGGGTCTCTTTCTGTCTTTCTTTTTTCTGTCTCTCTCTCTCTTTCTTTCTGTGTTCAATTTTGAGGGCTGATTCCAGGTTTTCCTGTTTTCAGAAATACCCTGGGGAGACCTTCTGGGGTAACCTTTGAAGGGGGGGGGGTGTCCAGCTGATTCTTGCTGCCCAGGTTGACCGCCTTGTGCCCTGCTCTGGGTTCCTGGCTCCGAAGCCGATGGTTTTGGGCTGTTGGGGAGGACAAGTGGCCAGAGGGCCGGGTCTCAAGCAGAGGAGGTGGTCAGGGAACCCACCGAAGTCTGGCTGTCTCAGAGGAAGCTGCTCTGGACTCTTAGAGTTCGGTGCACTGAGGAGGACATTGCTGGATGTTCTCCAGGCAGGGGCTCCTCCAGATGTTAAACACAGGGAATTGTACCAAGGCCTCATTCACGGGGGCTTCTGTTGTGGGTTATGAATGGATGATTTGAAAAGCAAGGATCTCCATTTTTTTAGTATGGATGCATCTGAATTTCTTATCCAACTTTCCCTCCAGAAAGTCCATGTTTTAGCATGAGAAGACTCTTTCTCAAGGAGGAGGAGGATTAGAAGGAGGAGGAAGAAGAAGAGAAGGAGGAGGAGGAGGAGAAAGAAGAAAAGGATTAGGAGGAGGAGGAGGAAGAGAAGGAGAAGGAGGAAGAGGAGGAGGAGGAGGAGGAGGAAGAAGAGAAGGAGGAAGAAGAGGAGAAAGAGGAGGAGGAAGAAGAGGAGGAGGAGAAGGAGGAGGAAGAAGAGGAGAAGGAAGAAGATAAGGAGGAGGATGATTAGAAGAGGAGGAAGAAGAAGAGAAGGAGGAGGAGGAAGAAGAGGAGGAGGAGGAGAAGGAGGAGGAGGAGGAAGACGAGAAGGAGGAGGAGAAGGAGGAGGAGGAGGAAGAAGATAAAGAGGAGGAGGAAAACTTTGGGGTCCTTGATGGTTTCTGAGCTTGGTGGTTTTCTTGCAGATGTTTCATTACCGAACTAGGTGAATGACGGAAGATCTGCAAGAAGCCCACCCAGCTCAGGGAACACCAAAGACCCTACAATTCAATCCTGAGCTACAAAGATTCTCTTCTATTGATACATGACAATCGTCCAATTATGGAAAATAAGCAAGGTGGGAAGTATGTTTTCCAAAAACGGAAGCAAGGAACTGGCGTAAAACGTTCATAATTCTCTTTACCCTTAAACGTTTCAAAAACCCCTGTAAATTTCCTATCTTTGCAGCCTGGAGATCCTGAACCTTGATGCTACTACGAAGTCCCTCCATGGCCAGGACAAAAACTTTTTTCAGGTCTGGGAATATTATCCGTCTCTCAGACATGGGCAGCATCTCCTGATCAGCCTTGCATGCTTCCCGCTGGGTAGGTGGTGTTTCCTATGGAGAAGCCAAGGGATGGGCAGCGCACGGGGCAGGAGACCCCAGGGAGATCTGCTGGGGGCAGAGGAAGTTCCCCTGTGGCAGGAGGTGGGGCCCCCAGCCTCTGCGGGAGCCTGGGTGAGTTCTGGCAGAGGGAGGGGGGAGAAGCTTTTATCTGAAGAGGCTTCTTCGGTTCAGTGGTGGCCTCCTGATGACCAAGCCCTCTTCTGCCTTCGCACGGGGGCTGCGACCGATGCTCCCCTCCAGGTTTCCTTCAAGAGAGCAGTCGAGCATTGTCCGCAGGTACCTGATCTGGGTGGGGATGCCACCTATAGATATATTTCATGCCTCACGGGGAGGGTATGGTTTCCCCCCCTCTCTTTTGGCACAGTAAAAGGGCATTTTTAAATGTTTATGATTCACTTTATAGTCCGTCTTCCAGATGAAGCTTCAGGCAGCTTTCCCTCCTAGCTTCCCCCACAGCAGCCACCCTGTGAAGGAGGTCGGGTGGGAGGCAGGGACTGGCCCCACATCATCCAGGAAACTCCCATTACTGGGGAGGGAGGGAGGGAGAACAAACCCCGGTCTCCTACCTTCACCATGGAGCCAGACTGGTTCAATTTGTTCTTGTTATGCTGGAGGAAACCAGTCATGAGCCAAAGGGGAGAAGAGACTGTCTTGAAGATGAGGGCAGAGTGGCCAGAGGGAAGGAGGACCAGAATGGCTTCAGCCACCAGGGCCTTGGCTACCCCGGAGGTGGCTCTACTTGGTTTCCAGATGTTTTGAGTTGGTGGAGGGCCTGGTGTTGATGAGTTCAGCCAAATGGTGAAGCCCAGAGGCAATGCAGGGAACTCCCAATCAAGTCCCATCCTTTATTTGCTTAGGCCTAGTAGGCAGATCGCCGGGAAAATTAATTGCATTTGGAAGAGGGAGTGGTAAAAGGAACACAGTGCCTGCAGCCCATGAAAGCTGCCACCAGCCACAACATGGAACAAGACTGGAAGGTGTGGAGAGACCTGCTGAGAGAATCATCAACAGTTGGACTCAGCTGAATGGGTCGCAAGAGCACTTCCATACCGCTTCCCAATACTTTCCAGCCCTCTCTAAGCGACTTACAGAGCCAGCCTCTTGCCCCCAACCATCCCGGTCCTCATTTGACCAACCTTGGAAGGATGGAAGGCTGAGTCAACCTGGAGCCTGGTGAGATTCGAAGTGCTGAACTGCTGGCAGTCAGCAGAATTAGCCTGCAAGAATGAACTCTAACCACTGTGCCCCCACCACCATTATCAGTAGACAGAATCTTGCCAGTCTGAGGCTATAAACTTCCAACCTACCAGACACACTGAGAGAGAGAGAGAGAGAGAGAGAGAGAGAGAGAGAATATTTTGTGGCTACTGTGAACCCCTCCCTCCCTTCCCCTTCTCTCTTTTCCTCACCCTTTCTCTCTCATTGTCTCTTATTCTCTTATTTCCTTACTTCCTTCTTCCCTTCCCCTTTCTTTTTCTTTTTCTTTTTCTCTTTCTTTCTTTCTTTCCTTCCTTCCTTCCTTCCTTCCTTCCTTCCTTCCTTCCTCACTTGACCCCCTCCTCCCAAACTAGCTGGCAGTTTTCTGACATCAGCTGCCCGTTTGCCCTGTTTAGGGTGACCTGTCCCTTATTGAGTAGGAAGGTCTCCCGGAATATCTGTTGGGGTATTGGTCTACTGTTAGATATTAGCATATATCGTAGTAAGTCTCCCCTCTGGTCCGCTGCTACAGCGGGAAACAGGTATCGTTCTGATTGGTCGAGGGGCGTACCCGATCCCTATAAAAGGGGAAACCTCCGACCACAGAGGAAGCTGGATCATTACTACTACTAATAAAGAGCTGTTAAGTCACTACGTGTCCGCAGTCTGTCTCTCGTTGCCCAGATCTAACATTGGCGACGAGGATGGGATCGAGAGGCAGAGAGGACGAAGAACGCTACCTCCAGAATCTCCGGATTTGATCCAGCCCAGGAATTCGGCAGAAATTCCGGCAGCCATCTCAGATCACCGCAGCGCGGCAAATTCAAACAGAGAAAATGGCGATGCATGCTCCCCCCGCTCCTTTCGACCCAGCAAACGACGAATGGGAAGCCTTCATGATTCGCTTCGAGTGTTTCCTCGAAGCGAACGAATACACGGGGATCACCGACGCAAGTAAGAAAAACATCTTCCTCGGCTACTGTGGAAAGGAAGTCTTCAATACGGCCAGAGACCTCACCGCGCCTACTCCAATACAGGCAGTATCGTGGACGGCGTTGCAACAGGCCCTGCAAACTCATTACGCGCCAAAACCTTCCCGCCATGTCTGCCGCAAGGAATTCAACATGAGGAACCAGAAGGCGGGAGAATCCATCAATCAATACGTTGCAGCCCTACGAAAGGCAGCAACTCACTGCGAGTACAGGGATCTGGACGAGCACATTTTAGCGCAGCTCATCTGTGGGTTAAGAGACATTTCTCTACAAAAGAAGCTGTTGGCAAACCCGAATTTAACCCTACAGATAGCGCTGAACGAAGCAAGAGCGTCAGAGTCAGCAGAGAACTCATCGGTGACCATACAACGAGGGGCCAACGTAAACCAGCCAGCACCGAGGCAAACCAGAGTATACTACGAGGACACAAGCCCCGACTACGAGAATTCCGAGTTCGAGGACAGTCACATGATGCGGAGCAGTCACATGAGGCCTGGGGGGAGACCCGGATCCCGCTTGCCGCCCTGCGCAAGTTGCGGTGGGAATCACCCCAGGTCTACTTGTAGGTTCAGGAACGTTGTTTGTTCGCACTGCAACAAACTTGGGCACATCGCACGAGTGTGCCGGAGCGGAGTCCCTGCCCCATGGCAGCCGCCTATGTACCGCCAACAGAAGCCCAACCCAGGGGCTTGGCGAAATCAGAAAGGGCGCCCAGAGAGAAATCCACAAGTGTATACCCAGAGAGAAAATTCCCAAAGAGCTGAGCGAGCGTATCCCCAGAGAGATTACTCACAAGGAGCTGAGCGAGCGTATCCCCAGAGAGAATACACACAAAGAGCTGAAAGAGCGTTCTATCAAGACGCTCAACGAGAGTATTTTCAGGATGTAGACGATGAGATAGAGTTGACCCAGAGAGAGGAGTTGCGAACGTATCTCACCACAATACATCAGGTCCGCCCTAAGCGACCAAAAAGGCTGAGAGTCACAGTCCTCTTGGAGGGCTCACCCTGCGAGCTAGAAGTTGACACTGGATCAACTCTGACGATTATTTCATGGGCATCCATGAAACAGGCTATCCCTAGCCTCAGAAAGAGCCAACTACGCGCTCCAGACGTCCTGCTACGAGACTACCAGGGGAACCAAGTCCCCATCGTGGGCCAAGGCACATTCCAAATCCGATTCAAGGACATCGAAGCCCAGCTGCCCGTGACCATCGCCAGCGCGCCATTGCAGAACCTTCTGGGGCTCGATTGGTTTGAAGCCCTGGGGTTAGAAGTCACCGGAATCAACGCCGTGAGAAACAGCAGCGCTGAACAGATTTTTAAGGAGTTCAAGGATGTGTTCAGCCCCGGTCTGGGTAAGTATGTGGGTAAACCAATATCATTCAATTTAGACCCCAAGGTGGCGCCAATCCGACTTAAGCCGAGACGAGTGCCCTTTGCACTCCGCCCAAAAATAGATAAGGAAATAGATAAGTTAGTGGAGCAAGGAATCCTTGAGCCGGTAGATCACGCGCGCTGGGAAACACCCATCTTGACCCCAGTCAAGCCAGACGGATCAGTCCGCATCTGCGCGGACTATAAATGCACAATTAATGTCGCGCTACAACAGAGCGCATATCCTGTGCCTGTAGTACAGCACTTATTGCACTCGTTGGGACCAGGAAAGGTATTTGCTAAGTTAGACATGGCACAAGCTTACCAGCAACTGCCAGTTGATAGCGCCACAGCGGAGGCCCAGACTATAGTGACGCATAGAGGAGCATTCAAATGCAACCGGCTACAATTCGGTGTGAGTATTGCCCCAGGATTGTTCCAGAGCGTCATGGAACGACTTTTGCAAGGGATACCGGGAGTCGTCCCCTATTTTGACGACATCTTGGTGTCCGCTGCAAACGAGGAGCAATTAAATAAAAGAGTCAGAACTGTTTTGGCCAGAATCAGAGAAAAGGGTCTCCGCCTCAAAAAGGAAAAATGCCAAATCAACGTGCCTAGTGTAGAATTCCTGGGTTATAGAATCGATGGTCAGGGAATACACCCCACTTCAAAGAAAATTAAGGCGATCCAGGACGCCCCCACACCACGAAACCAGACCGAGTTGCAGGCTTTCCTCGGATTACTTAACTTCTACAGCGTTTTTCTGAGGCAGAAGGCGACCGTTGCTGAGCCACTACACCGTCTACTCCAGAGGAATGCACCATGGAAATGGGGACGATCCGAAGCTGCAGCTTTCGCCGGGGTAAAGCGCCTGCTCACCACTGACTCACTGCTTGTCCAATACAGCCAGACCCTACCGCTGGTATTGACCTGCGACGCATCACCCTTCGGAGTTGGAGCAGTCCTCAGCCACAGGATGCCCGACGGAAAAGAAGCACCCATCGCTTTCTACTCCAGAACTCTTTCATCGGCCGAAAGGAATTACAGCCAAATGGACAGGGAAGCGCTGGCTGCTGTAGCTGGAGTAAAGCGTTTCCATGAATACCTCTACGGCCGCGATTTTGAACTAATTACAGATCACAAACCGTTGTTGGGACTTTTGGCGGGAAACCGCCCCACCCCGGTATCCCTTTCTCCACGCATGACCAGGTGGACTGTTTTCCTGGCTGCGTATTCATACAAATTGATTCATCGACCGGGCTCCACTCTCGGACACGCAGATGCACTCAGCCGTTGCCCATTACCTGACATTCTGCCAGACCCCACTCCAGAAGTACCGGTATTGCTCATTGACTGTTTGGACTCTGGACCGGTTTCTTCATACGACGTTGCAAGGTTCTCCTCTAAAGACAATGTAATAAAGCAGGTTCAAACTTGGGTTTGGAGGGGGTGGCCGAAGGGGAACGTGGGCCCGGAATTCAAAATGTTTTGGGCAAAACGGGACGAACTCTCAGTGTTACAAGGTTGTTTATTGTGGGGGGATCGAGTTGTTATTCCGTATGTTTTACGTAGGAATGTATTAGAGGCTTTACATATGGGTCATCCGGGAATTGTTAGAATGAAGGCGTTAGCAAGAAGTTACGTTTGGTGGCCAAACATGGACAAAGAAATAGAGGAATGGGTGGCCATTTGCGACCCATGCCAGGAATCGAGACCAGCACCCCCGGAAGCGCCCGCCACAGAATGGGAGAAACCTAAAGCACCCTGGTCGCGAATACACATCGATTTCGCAGGGCCATTCCAGGGTCAGACTTTCCTTATAGTTGTGGATGCATACTCAAAATGGCTAGATGTAGTCCTAATGACTTCAACCACGGCAGAGGCAGTCATTAAGGTTCTACGACGACTTTTCGCCACTCATGGCCTGCCCGACCTCCTAGTCTCCGATAACGGGCCCCAATTCACAGCCATGCAGTTCGAAACGTTTTTAGCAGGTCAGGGAATTCGGCATGCCCTCGTCGCGCCATTCCATCCGGCATCAAACGGACAGGCGGAGAGAATGGTGCGATTCGCAAAAGAGGCCCTCGCTAGGATGGGTCCAGGTGATTGGCAAACACGCATTGACCATTACCTCCTAATTCAGCATATTACCCCAAGCGCAACGACGGGTAGGAGTCCTGCTGAACTACTCATGGGCCGCCGTCTACGGTCTCACCTGGACCGTCTTCACCCAAATTACTCTGCCACAGCTCCCCCAGACTCCACAAGTAAAATTCGGTCTTTCAGCGTAGGGGATTCAGTATACGCCCACAACTATGCAGGGGGAACATTGTGGATGCCGGCAAAGGTCATTGGCATCACGGGTCCACGATCGTATTTGCTAGAACTAGAAGATGGGCGGAACTGGAAAAGGCACATCGATCAACTTCGGGGTCGCCTAGCACGCTCAGACCTGCGAAACGAAGACGAGAGTTCCCTGCCTACAGAAAGTCAACCACGCGAGAGCCCCCTCATAGGAAACCACGACACCTGCAAACCAAGCTTGGAACAAGAAAACACGCACGAAGCAGAGCAAACCCCAGACAACGCAACCAAGCAGACTCCAGAACGCCCTAGCAACGAAGGCACAAAAACCACCGGACGTGAAACAGGAAAGACACCCGATCCTGCAACCACTTCTAACAAACCCGAACTACGACGCTCCTCCCGAGCAAGACAAACACCCACATACCTAAAAGACTATGTTACCTACCGCAACGTTCCATCTAGGAGGGGAGGGGTGTTAGATATTAGCATATATCGTAGTAAGTCTCCCCTCTGGTCCGCTGCTACAGCGGGAAACAGGTATCGTTCTGATTGGTCGAGGGGCGTACCCGATCCCTATAAAAGGGGAAACCTCCGACCACAGAGGAAGCTGGATCATTACTACTACTAATAAAGAGCTGTTAAGTCACTACGTGTCCGCAGTCTGTCTCTCGTTGCCCAGATCTAACATCTACTTTATCTCGGACTCTGATACAACAGAGCAGGCCAAGGTTCTTGGATGTACAGTCTGGTCATCAGAGGTGGGATTCAGCAGGTTCTGTCCAGTTCTGGAGAACCAGCAGCGGAAACTTTGAGTAGTTGGGAGAACTGGCAAATACCACCTCTGTCTGGCCCTGCCCTCATCTATTCTCTGCCTCCCGATTCCCAGCTGATCTGGAGGATATGGGGATTTTGAGGTATCCTTCCCCTGCCCCTGCCCACCAATCCACACCCACCAAGTCACACCCACAGAACTGGTAATAGAAACTTTTTGAATCCCACCACTGCTGGTCATGTGATCTGGGATGAGTTGTCCAGTCTCTTCTTCAAACCCTCCAGAGATGGAGCACCCACAACTTCTGTAGGCAACCTCTTCCACTACTTAATTGTCCTACCCTGTCAACTCTGCCTTGGCCTACAATTCGTTGTTTCTCAAGCCCACCCACACCATCCGCAAGTGTCTCTCCTGGGCCTTGGCCCATAGAGCATGAGGTTGAGCATGGGAGAGACCATGTAGTCAATACATAAAATGGGAAGGGGCAGCCCAGCCCCCTTCTGCTTCAGAGTGGCAGGACAGGCTGAGTTGGGTCAGCATGAGAGGGGATGGAGGCCAGGTCCCAAGAGGGGAGATTGGGGAAAACCAGAGGGAGGGTCTTCCCAGCCTAGAGGAGAAATGGCAATGCCTTGTTTTCTGATTCGGCTGCCAGGCAAGGGGCTTCAGAGGGCATCTGTCAGCAAGGAGGCCTCTTGAGGGAAGTCAAGGAGAACATCTAAGCAGGCTGTGAATCACAACAGTTGGTTTCACATGGAAATGGTTAATATGGTGAAGCTGATCTGCTGAACCTTCAAAGCAATTTCTGGACCCCAAGAGGTGCTGCTGACAGAACAGGAAGTGAATTAGCTATTTTGCTATCTGGTAAAGTGTTTGTATGAGGACCAGAGGCTCCAGGGATGAGTCCGTGAATGTCAAGGGCAAGAAACCAGGAGACCAGGCAGTTCAAATGAATACAAGTTTTTTAAAATAAATAAATTTTATTAATTTTCTATTAATTACATTCCTTAGTGCTTAATAAACATCGTGTTGTCTGGATCTTTAATTTGCTTAACAATACAAATTTCCTTCTTACTCTTCACCCCTTTTTTCCAACCACTGGTAAAATAAGTTGCAAGTTTGATAATATTCTGTCTTCTTTCTGTTTGATTTTCAATGTCAGTCTGTCCATTTCTGCAGTCTAATATCTTCTTTTTTTATTTTTATTAAAATTTTTAAATAAGTTTTACAATTATTACCCCACTTTCCCTCCCTCTTCCCCCATCCCTACCCCTCTTCCCACCCGACCTCCCCCTGACCTCCCAGAGCAAAATACAGGGTATAAACATTTAACAACCGTACGCTAACATAAGCTAGCTAATTTTAACATGTTACTATTCTTGTGCTTTAACTCCCCCTTTATTAAACTAGCTTTGAATAAGTTGTAGCATTCCTTATGCCTTCATTCATACGCTAACTGAAATTTTTTAGTCCGGTATTTGTTTTGAATATAGTCAATCCATCTTCTCCAGTCCAGCTTGTACTTCTCATCTGAGTGGTCCTTCAGATACGCTGAAATTTTGGCCATCTCTGCTAAGTTTACTACATTTAACGTCCATTCTTGGATAGTAGGCAACTCTTCCTTCTTCCAATACTGCGCCACCAACAATCTTGCTGCCGTCGTTAGGTTCAAAATCAAATTAGTCTCTATAACAGTACAATCTGAAACTATAACTAACAAAAACAACTGGGGTGTAAACTTTATCCTCTTTTTCAAAATATTTTGAATAACCCACCATATTTTTATCCAAAATGCTTTAACTTTTTTACAAGTCCATCAAATATGGTAATACGTGGCACTAACACAGTCATATCTCCAACATTTAGATTGTAGATTCGGATACATACATTTGTTTTATCAAATTATCCTCATTTTGGATGATACCAGTTTTCTGGTCTTTTTTCCATCTAGTCTGTAACTGTCCGTACTGAAACCAGGTTTGAGTTATCCTTTCCTCTTAGTACATTCAAAGATTTTAACTGTGGTACACTTCTATCCATACTAAGAAGTTCTGCATATGTAATTACATCTTGTTTTTGTTCTATACTTATGTTCTCTATAGCGTGTCTGGGCACCCCCCACATAGGTATCTTATCATTTAACCTATATTGATATTTTTTCCAGACACGCAATAAAGCATTCCTTAAAATATGACTTTTAAAAATCTTATCCACCTTCTTGTTAAATATTAGATAAGCATGCCAACCATATACCAGATCATAACCTTCAATATTCAATATTCTATCCTCTGTTAGGTTAATCCAATCGCTAATTGTTGTTAAGACTACTGCTTCATAGTGTAATTTTAAGTTGGGCATTTTTAAGCCTCCTCTTTTGCCTATATCTTGCATTTTTTAAAGTTCTATTCTCGGTTTTTTCCCTTCCCAAACAAAGTTGTTAATACCTTTCTGCCATTCTTCCAAATTTGCGTCTTTTTTAAGTATTGGTATCATTTGAAAGAAGAATAGAAACTTAGACAAAACATTCATTTTAACTGCTGCTATCCTTCCCAACAAAGACAACTGAAGTTTTTACCATTTATTCATTTCTATCTGTATTTTATGCCATAATGGTTCATAATTGTACTTATATAATTTCCCATTTGAAGTTGTAATATAAATTCCTAAATATTTAACCTTTTTTACTATCTCACATCCTGTTACTCTTTCTAATTCTTTTTTTTTTTGGTTCGTAGTCATATTTTTAGCTATCATCTTTGTCTTCCCTAGATTTACTTTGAACCCAGATACTTGACCATATTGATTAATTATATTCATTAGACCTATAACTGATTCCCCTGGCTGGGTTAAAGTTGCAACCAAGTCATCCACAAATGCTCTTACTCTGTATTTGTAGTGCCTAATCTTAATTCCTTGTAATTCGTCAGACCCATGTATTCTGTTCAATAGCAATTCCAGGGTTAAGATAAACAATAATGGAGACAAGGGACACCCCTGTCTTGTTCCTTTTTCAATTTTAAAAGATTCTGTTAAGCCTCCATTAACTATAATTTGTGCTGTCTGTTTCTGGTATATTGCTTTGATAGATTGCATGAAATGCTCTCCGAACTGCATCTTTTGTAATATTTTTATTAAAAATTGCCAATTGACTTGATCGAATGCTTTCTCCGCATCTAAGAATAAAAGCACTGCCGGGACTTGGTTATACTTTCCCAAATATTCCATTATATTGGTGATTTGTCTTACATTACTTTTGATTTGTCTCCCCTGTATAAAACCAGACTGATCATTGTGAATCGTTTGTTGCGCAATTGGCATTAAGCTGTTTACCAATATTTTAGCAAAAAAAATATAATCTGTATTAAGTAATGAAATAGGCCTGTAGTTTTTTGGCTGGGTAGGATCCTGATCTTCTTTTGGAATCAAGGGAATAAAGGCTGTTTTCCACGATGGTGGAACCCTGCCTTCAATTTGGAATTTATTAAATAGTTCCCTAAGATGTTCCATCATTTCTACTTGTAACTTTTTATAATAAACTGCTGTCAAGCCATCTGTGACAGGCGCTTTGCCAATTTTTAACTGCTTAATTGCCAGGAAGATTTCCTCTGTAGTTACAAGTTGATTCAATCTTCCCCTTTGCTCATCTGTAAGTATAGGAATTTTCTCTTTCTCCAAATATCTGTCTATGTGTGACCCTTGTATTTTGTCACCAGCATACAATCTGGTGTAAAATTCTAAAAAAATCTTTTTAATCATATCCTGTTGAAAAACTTCTTTCCCTTTGAATTCTACTTTCTCTATATTACGGGATCTTTGTTTTTTCCTTAACATATATGCTAACCATCTACCTGGTTTATTGGCATTGCAAAAAGTGTTATGTTTAGCATATAGAAGATAAGTGGCTATCTGGTCCGACATTAACATATTAAACTGCCCTCCCAATAAAGTAATTACCTCTTTTGTCTTCTTATCATCTGGTTTAGACATTAACTCCTGCTCTTTTTTTTAATCTCTTCCTCTAATTCCCTTTGTTTCTCCCTTTGTCTGCGCCTATAAACATTGTTCAGATTTATTAGGACACCTCTCATGTATGCTTTACTTGCGTCCCAAACCATTTCCATAGATATCCCCATGCATATTAAAAGCAAAATATTCTTTCAATAGTTTTTTACATTCCGTAACATTTTTCTCATATCTAAATAGATTTTCATTTAATCTCCAAGACCTCCTAGGTCTGTCTCCATATTCAAATTCCCTCCAAACCAGGTTGTGATTTGTTAAAGTTCTCGGGCATATCTTAGTCTTCTTCATCCTGGAAAAAACGTCATTTGTAATTTGAAAATCCACCTATTCTCTCACATCTTCCAACAACACTAACAAGCACTTAACAAGTGCTATTCTGCTTTCCGCTTCACTTTCATTTTCACCACACCCTTCATTGTTCCGGCGCCATTTTTTAAAAAGTTCCCTTTAAGTTTACAGAAGGAGATGTAATCTACGGAGTTAAGGCTTGTACTTGCATTATGTTGACCTCCTGATTTGCTCTGCCTGCGTCTTGTTCAGATGTAGAATAAACGTTGGAACAGCAGGAGTGGTCGCTGCCTTTCGTTTCTGCAAAGGCAGAAGTGTCCTGAGATGAGGAGATTGTCAGGCTTCCTGGGGAGTTCACACACTTCACGCCCCAGAATTACTTCTGGGGCCGATGGGGACCTCTACCCTATGCCAGACAGCTCACCTCCCCCTCTTTACCTGAGGGGGGGGTTTCAAACCACTGGACAGCTGATTTATGCTATCCTAGCAGCTTGTTACTCAAACACGGGGCTGGCGTTCGCGAGGGAGTGTCCTCCAAGGCCAGCGGCGCCACCGGAAGTTCCAGTCTAATATCTTCTTAATTATCTCTTCGCTGCTGTTAAAACATGTAATACTAAATACATCCTTTTCTTATCACATTTTTCTGATATCATCCCTAATAAAAACAGTCCAGGTTTAAAATCTACATGTTTCCCTATTATCTTTTCTAGCCATCTATGTATTTTTGCCCATTTTTTTTTGTTTTAGCCCAAGTCCACCACATATGATAAAATGTGCCCGTCTTTTGATTACATTTCCAACCTTTGCTAGACATATTTTTAAACATTTTAGCTAACCTAGCAGGTGGTAAATGCTATCTATAAAACATTTTATATAACCTTTCTTTATAAGAAGAAATGAATACGTGTTTAATGCATGGTAGCACTTTCTACAAGAATCTGAACTACTAACAGTTGAAGCCAATAGGCGGTAGATGTGAGTCAAAGGAATTCTAGGTGGGCTGGATCTCTTGTGGGCACGAAAGGACTCCAAACGTATGACACTCTTGACCCTTCCTTCCTTCAGGTTCAACCTGGTCATCTCCCACAATGGCCTAATTAAACCACTACCTACTAAGTGAATATAGAACAGCCATTCTACCCACAGCTATCTCTTCAAAAGGTTTTAGGAGAAATGAATGTATTTGCATCCACCTTGAACAGAGAGATCGAAAGACACAAAGATTGTTAATTTCACACAGCACTATTATGAGTTGGCTTGGACTCTGCCTCAGACCTAAAATGTCCTGCTTTGCAGGCCCATAGCCATCAGCACCATAAACCATGGGGTTGAGCATGGAGGGGACCAGCAAGTAGAAGTTGGCCAGGAAGATGTGGACACTGTGGGGGATGTTATGCCCAAAGCGGTGAGAAAGGAAGGAGAAGAGTCCAGGGGTGTACAAAATGAAGATGACTCCCACGTGGGCCCCACAAGTGCCCAGGGCTTTGTGCCGAGCCTCCAAGGAAGGCAGGTGGAAGACGGTCTGTAGGATCAGCCCATAGGAGATGAAGATGAAGGTCAGGTCTCCACCGGTAACGAGGAGGGACACAATCAGCCCGTAGAGGTTGTTGGGAGTGCTGTTCCCACACGCTAGTTTTACTAGAGCCATGTGCTCACAATAAGTATGAGAGATATTTCGGGAGTGACAAAATCTCAGCCGCAGCAAAAGTAAAGGGATGGGTAAGACGATGACAAAGGCCCGGATAACTATGGCTGCTCCGAATTTGACCACCGTCTTTGGGGTCAGCAGGGTTGCGTAGCCAAGTGGGTCGCAGATGGCCACGTATCGGTCATAGGCCATGGCGGTGAGCGTCCCAGACTCCACAGCAGATACGGCATGCACCATAAACATCTGCACCAGGCAGGCAGTGAAGGTGACCTCTCGGGCATTGGCCCAGAAGATGCCCAGCATCTTGGGCAGGATACAGGTGGGCGTGGCCATGCCAGTGAGTGCCAGGATGGAGAGGAAGAGGCACATGGGCTGGTGCAGGCTGGATTCTGTCCAGATGACCCAGAGTAGGGTGGCATTGCCCAAGACAGCCAGGGCGTAGACGAAGCAGAAGGGAAGGGAGATCCAGGTCTGGACGTTCTCCAGCTGTAGGAAACCCAGGAGGAGGAAGGAGGTGGAAGGGGCATAGAGACTGAAGTTGGCAGCTCCTGCCATAGCAGATCTTGTCCAATGAAGCAGATGCCTGTCGCTCCAGGCAGCCTGGGTCTCCTTGAATGTTTCGATACAATCGGCTGAATCTAAAAGTTGCCTTAGTTCCCACCCCATCAATTGACCCACAGTTTCTTTGGCTAATGTCTTCTCCTGAGTCATGGGGCCTTCTGTGCTTCTGCTGGTTAGTGAGTCAGTTTCCTGCCTCTGGAGAATGATGATGAACTGGGTGTTCTCTCAGAGAAACGAAGAACGTGAGTGATCCCACCCGGTGCTTTGTGGGGCAGGACCTAAGAATAGCCCCCAGCATACTTTCCATCCCTCAGTTCCTCCTTAGGAACAATGAGGGGATTTCCTTGCTGCACCCAGCCGAGGCTCCAGTTGTAGAACATGGGTTTCCCTCCCCTCCCAGGCCTTGCTCTTCCTTTCTCAAAAGGGAGAATTCAGGAGGAGGAAAGAGTCGTCCTGGCCATGCTGCCTTCTCAGGGTGCAAGAGAAGAACCGCAAAGAAAAGGAAACAGGGACGGAGCAGAGCTCAGCTGCCATAGGCGGAGTGAAGTGTCACGAGCTCTGTCCCACCACCCCTCGTCCCATGGGATGCTCCTCTTTGAGGTTTCAGTCAGCCAATCCACAACTCCTATTCCAGAGCCTTCCATATTTTTAAAAGGGGGTTAAGAGGAGATTCGATAGCCGTTTGCTGAAATGGTATAGGGTCTCCTTCTTGGGTGGGAGGTTGGACTCAGGAACTTCCAACTCCATCCTTCTGTTTTGTTATTCTGTTATTCTTTCTGCGATCATGTCTGTCCATCCCATCAAGCCCAATGAAAGTCTGAAATGACAGAGGGTCTCCTGTCACAGGCAGACTAGAAGACCTCCAAGGTCCCTTCCAATCCTATTATTCTAGGTTCCACATTAGCTCTCTCCTCTCATTCCATCCCTTTTTGTTATGCTGACTTCCCAAGATCAGAAGTCTGCACATTATTGAGTTACTTCAAGGAATAGACTAGACTAGACTAGAATTAAGAATAGAATAGAAGACTAACAGAGTTGGAAGGGACCTTGTAGGTAATCTAGTCCAACACCACCACCACCCCAAACAGGAGACCCCACACCATTTCTGACAGATAGAAGTCCAGTCTCTTCTTGAAAGTTTCCACTGATAAAGCTCCCACAACTTCTGAAGGCAACTTCGGTTCCTTTGGTTGATTGTTCTCACTGTCCTGGTTAACTATGGTTAACTAGATTAACTATGACGGGTCCTTGGTGATTTCTGAGTTTGGTAGCTTTCAGGCAGATGCCTCATCACCCAAACTAGGTATATCATCACCACCAATGCTAGTCTAACTATGGTTAACTATGGTTTCCCATTCAGATGTGCACCCATCAGATTCATCTGGCATCCTTTGCTAAAGAGCTACACAGGGTGTATTTTAAGGTGGTGCTCTGTACCCCTTCCTTAAGCAGGCTTATAATCAGGTGCAAACAAGAGCCTCAACCTTAAAAGCGACTTACCTCCACCCGGTGAATGCATTGGTTCCTTTTATCTATTTTAATATTGATTTCATGTCTTAATTTTTAATGTTGGATGCTCTAATGTTCTAATCCTGCCATTGTTTTATTCTGCTGTTTATGGCATTGCAAGGCAGCCAGAGACACTTAGTGGAGAGCTGGGCAGCATTCAAAATTTAAAAATAAATAAACTATCTTCATCCACATATTTTGCCCTGCTTAATTGAGACTTCACACACAAACACACACACACACACACACACACCACTCAACCATTCCGAACCACAACACGGACACACCTGCCAGATGGCTAAGGTCTGGGTGACCGGATCAGCAATGGGCCTCTCAACAACCTCCAAAGAAGCACAGCACCTGGCGCAGAATCTGCTGGGATATATAGCTCAGGTGTTGCCAGGGAGCAAAGGGACCGAATGGAGATGCTGGACAGGCAAGGCCTCTCTGGGGAGCTCTGGCTGCACATAATGCCCAGGGGCACAACATCTCCCCTGGAGTCCCCCACCCTCTGGAACCCCTTGCCCCCCCCTCCCCTCCCTTCTGCCAGAGCCAGAAGACCTTGAGGCCCAAATGGAGGGCTTTCACGTTGGGGGTGGCTGATAGATTAAGAACATACCCCCCACTCCCCCACTCTCACCATACTCCTCCCTCCCTCCCTCCCTCCCCATCAATTTAGCTAGCTTGATATTTTTATAGCCTTGTATTTATGTTATGAGGTTTTGTGCCAATCCCCCCCACCCTCCCTCCCTCCCTCCCTCAGAGAGTCCCAGGCAGGGGGCACAGTTCTTCCACCTCCCCCCCCCCACTTTTCCCTTCTATGACAACCCTGCAGGGAAGGTTGGACTGTGAGAGGGTGACCCAGAGAGTTTCCATGGCTGAGGGAGGAACCGAATCCACCATCCAGCCCCTCTACCACTACAGCACTTAGGATACAGGTAATCCTCGAGTTACAACAGTTCATTTAATGACTGTTCAATTGGCACTGAAAAATGTGACTTATTACCAGTTTTCACACTTATGACCATTGCAGCATCCCCTCGGTCACAAGATCTGGCCTTCAGGTGCCTTGGAGAATAGTTTGACTCCCTCTTCTTTGTGGCAACCCCTGAGATATTGGAAGACTGCTATCATGTCTCCCCTGGTCCTTCTTTCTCTTAAGCTAGACATACCCAGTTCCTGCAACCGTTCTTTATATGTTTTAGTCTCCAGCTCCCTAAAAATCCTCTTTCTTGCTCTTCTCTGCACTCTTTCTAGAGTCTCCACATCTTTTCTACATCGTGGAGACCAGAACTGAATGCCGTATTCCAAGTGTGGCCTCACCAAGGCCTTATAAAGTGGTATTAACACTTCACGTGATCTTGATTCTCTCCCTCTGTTGATGCAGCCTAGAACTGGGTTGGCTTTTTTGGCAGCTGCTGCCCACGGCTGGCTCCTATTTAAATGGTTGTCCACTAGGACTCCAAGATCCCTCCCACAGTTACTACTATTGAGGAAAGTACCACCTGTCCTATACCAATGTTCAAATCTGTCATTTTTATCATTGACATTTCATTTTGTCCCTCCTTTGGCATCCTTTCTTTCTTTAATGGCTCCATTCCACCATTGCTTCAGTATTCGCACATCTCTTGTCCTGCAGTGAGTTGCCGCAGAGCCTTTCCTCCTGGAGTAGATGGATCTGTAGGTTAACTCTCCCCCCCCCCCCAGCAACAGCTGAGCTGCCTTCAGCAACAGCCTGGGATGAGATGAAGGCTGGTCCTCCCAAGAGCAGCTGGTGTGGTGGGCGATGCAAGTGGCCTTGAGCTTCTCCATGGGAGTCAGGTGCTCTTCCCCTTCTCTTTCCCCCCTTGAGACCATGGTTGTCTCAGATCTTCTGAGCCTGGGTTCCACTTGGGGAGAGGCCCAGAGTCAATAGGAATTGAGGAGTGCTGCCTTCTCCCCCCCCCCCCAGCAGTGGGTGTCCACTTCCTTTCTCTACTGATGGAGTCCAACTTATAGCACCCCTTAACAGTGTGATTTTGCCCCATATTAAGTGCATAATGCACACAGCTGGTATATTGTGAAGAAGCAACAGATGGAAACTAATCCAGGAGAGAAGCAACTGGAACGAAGGAGGAATTTCCTGACGGGTGAGGACAATTAACCAGTGGAATGGCTTCCCTCCAGAAGTTGTGGGGGCTCCAATACTGGAGGCTTTTAAGAAGAGACTGGAGAGGCTTTTATTTTCTGGAAGAGTTCGGGGCCTCCTGCTTGGACAGGAGGTTGGACTAGAAGACTGCCAGAGTTACTCCCAGCTCTGTTGTTCTGTTATTGTCTTGCTTTTCCCTTCAGGATTTCCATCCATGGAATCCTTCCTACTTCTCCCTCATAGAAGTGGCGAAGTGCACCATCAGGTGGTGGAGTGACCCCCCCTGTCAGCTCTCCCCTGGGGGGCCTGTGGAGCAGGGCCACCTCTAAATAATGACTGCCCACCAGAGGCCTTGGAGGGTTGGACTAGAAGACCTCCAAGGTCCCTTCCAGCTCTATTAGTCTATGTTCTACGCTTTATTGGATGGAAGCCACCCAGTGTTGGCTTTAGGATGGGCAGCTATACCATTGCTATAAACCAGAGGTCTCCAAACTGGGCAACTCTTAAGCCTTGTGGACTTCAACTTCCAGAATTCCCCAGCCAACTAGATCCCCTTTAAGGCCACAAGTCTTAAAGTTGACCAAGTTTGGAGGCCCCTGCTCTACGCAGGAAGACTGGCAGGCAGGCAGACAAGGAAGCAGGGTCTGTAGGGGAACACACGGAGACCATTCCCCCTGGAGGCCTCCTCGGCCCTTTCCTCCGTCTGCTTATGGGTCTCTGTGGGTTGCCTCTGCCCCAAGCAGCATTGCATGGATGGGGAGGGTGGAGCTCCAGACAACGGAGCTGCTGCCCAATTGCCCCCCACTGTGCCCGATCAATGCCTGGGGGGGGGGATTCTTTACCTTGGTGGCCCCCAACCAGCTAAAGCCCAGTTCTTTCTTTATCCAGCTTTTCCTGCCATACAAATGGGTCCTGTTTTGCTCAGGCTCTCCTAATGGACAGGCGGAGGGATGGGTGGGTGGGTCACAAGCCTCTTTATATGGTTTACTTCCAAATATTCAGAAATGGGAATTGGAAAGCAGACAAGCAACCCTTGTTTGAGGAATTGGAACATATGGAGGCCAGGTGAGATGATGGCACCACCCCTGGGACCCCCACTCTGGAAGGCTTGAAGGGTGGATTGGGACAGAGCACCAGAGTTGGAGGGGACCTTGGAGGTCTTCTAGTCCAGCCCTCTGCTTAGGCAGGGAACCCGATACTATTTCAGATAAACGATTGCCCAATCTCTTCTCAGAACCTCCAGTGATGGAGCACCCACCACTTCTGGAGGCAAGGTGTCTCACTAGTTAATCGTTCTAATCTCACACCCACCCACCCACCCACCCACCCACCCACCCACTGTGCGTTCTTCCTGGCAGTGTGAGGTCTCTCAGTCCTCCTCAACCATGCTAGACAAGGGAGAGACCCTTCTTCTAACGATGGGAGTGGGGCTCAACTGAAGGAAGGCAGAGCCGAACAGAGGCCAATTGCAAGGAGCAAGTTTATTCACAGGTGAACATAAAACGTTTCTGTGTGGCCCTCACTTTATTAAGGAGAGCCTCAGTTTAGGAAGTTCTGGAATTTAGTTCTGGAATTCCTGCAGCCTTCAAGGCGTTATGTGGTCTAGGAGAAAACTGTCTCGGGGGAGGGTCACCCTTCCAGCTGCTCCCTGCCGGCCCCTCACGGAAGTCCCCTTCTGGCCAACCCCTTTCCTTGAGCAGCATATCTCAGTCCTTCATGATGCATGGACCTCACGCAAGAGACAGAAGGCTGAGTAGAGGGAAGTGGACCTCTCAGGTTTCAGAAGTTCTGAAGCCCTTCTCCTTCTCCTTCATCATCTCCATCTCCATCATCCAGGAGAAGCTCACTTTATAGAGAGGTTGGCGAATGATCCCTTGGAGAGATTCTTCTCGGGTGATGAGGCCTCCTCTGATAATGAGGAACAGGGACATACAGGCATCCTAGAAGGACGTGTGGAATCCATGGGTCAGCAAAGGCGCAGAAGAAGGGTTTGTAATGTCCATCCTGAGGTCAGGGGAGTTTCAGCCTCCGCAGGCAGGTCAGAAGTTAGGATGTTGGCCATGGCAACAGGAAGGCAGCAAGGACCCGTTGAAGATGGCAGTGGACTTCAGAGGCGTCCCGACTCCCTCGGCCTCCTCCTGGGATGAAGAAAGCAGTTTCCGGCTTGGTTTTCTACACCCAGCCGGCTTCAGGGAAGCTCCCTGTTCCTGCTCAGCCTCATGTACTTCAAGGCCCACTTCCGGATGTCTCTGGTCCTGGCCCCGTAGACAATGGGGTTGAGCACGGGGGGAACCAGGAGGTAGATGTTGCTGGTGATGGCCTGGAGCAGAGGAGACACATCTGGCCTGTACCGGTGGGTGACGGAGAGGCTGATCAGGGGCACGTAGAAGGCCAGGACCATGCACAGGTGGGCCAGGCAGGTGCCAGAGGCCCGGAGGCGCTGCTCCCAGGAGCTCAGCCCCAGGACCGCCCTCAGGATCAACAGGTAGGAGACGAGGATGAGCAGGAAGTCCAGGCCCATCACCAGGCTGATGGCGATCAGACCGTAGACCATGTTCAGGTTCAGCTTGTGCTTGTCGCACGCCAGATTCATCACGTCTTGGTGGAGGCAGTAGGAATGGCGGAGGGGCCTGGAGGGGCAGAAGGACAGGCGGTTGAGGAGCAAGGGCAGAGGAAGGAAGAAGACCAGCCCCCTCACCAAGGCCACCACGCCCACTTTGATCGTCACAGAGTTGGTGAGGATGGTGGAGTACTGGAGAGGGAAGCAGATGGCCACGTAGCGGTCCACGGCCATGGCCAAGAGGATGGTGGACTCCATGCCTGAGAGGGAGTGGATGAAGAACATCTGGAGGAGGCAGGTCCTGTAGGCGATCTCCTTGGCGTCCAGCCAAAAGAGGGAAAGGACCCTGGGTATCGTGCAGGAGGCCAGGGCCAGGTCCACCCCTGCCAGCATCCCCAGGAAGACGTACATGGGCGTGTGGAGGGTCGGCTCGGCTTTAATCACCAGCACCACGATGGAATTGCCCACCAGGGCCACCACGTACATGGCGCACAGGGGGAAGGCCAGCCAGAAGTGGGCAGCTTCCAGGCCGGGCAAGCCACTCAAGATGAAGGGGGAGGAGGGGCCGCCCAGGCTCTCGTTGGTGAAGGTCATTGCCTGGGGGGCCTCCGTGCTCAGCTCTGCGGAAAGGAAAGAAGGCAGAGTTGGTAACCTGGGTGAGACAGGGGGCTCCTTGCTCCCCCCCCCAAAGTCATTAAATGAACTGTTGTAAGTCGAGGACTGCTTGTATCCTACAGGTAGTTGTGGTGGTGGAGGGGCTGGCTGGGGGATTAAAGAGACCCCCGTTCGGTTCTTCCTCAGCCATGGAAACTCTCTGGTTCACCCTCTCGCAGCCCACCCCGCAGGGTTGTTGTAGAAGGGAAGAAGGGGGGAAGGAAGAACGGGGACTCTCTGAGGGACGGTGGGGGGGGAGGTTTAGGCATTCCCACCTTGGACTCTCAGTGTGCCCAGGAGGCGGGCGTGGGAAGAGCCACCCTAAGCCCCCCCCCGGGGCCACATCAGCCCCTCCCCCACCAGCACCGAGCGTTGTGCAGCCCCAGCCTCCCTTTCCTTCCCGTTGCCCATCAGCAACTGCAAGCAGGCACCCACGAGTGCAAACATGCAGCAAGAGGAAATGCAGCTGCAGAATGACGGCAGCCTTCCAATGTCTGAGGGGCTGAGCCCCCAAAAGACGGGGGTCCACCTGTTCTCCAAAGCCCCCGAAGGCCGGAGAAGAAGCAATGGGGGGAAACTAATCCAGGAGAGAAGCAACCTGGAATTAAGGAGAAACTTCCTGATTCACTCATGCAACAGAAGTTGCCTCCAGAAGTTGTCAATGCTCCACCACCAAAGGCTTCCAAGAAGAGACTCAACAGCCGGTTGTCTGGAATAGTCTAGGATCTCCTACCTGAGTAGGGGGTTGGATTAGGAGACCACCAAGGTCCCTTCCAGCTCTGTTATTCTGTAAGATCAATCTTTCCTCTCTCTCTCTCTCTCTCTCTCTCTCTCTCTCTCTCTCTCTCTCTCTCTCTCTCACACACACACACACACACACACACACACACACACACACACACAAATACCCTCCCCCCCCCCCCCGCAACCTTGCAGAACTGAATCTTTTGTTAAATATGTGCAGCTTACCTTGCGAGATCATTTCCCGTCTCTCCTGGTGCAGGTTTGGTGAATGAAGTCACTCAGTGAGTCCTTCCTTCCTTCCTTCCTTCCTTCCTTCCTTCCTTCCTTCCTTCCTTCCTTCCTTCCTTCTCTGGCGTTCAACACACATCCTCCATGAAGGCCCCCTGAGCCTCCAAGCCCCCCCCCCCCCCGGCTCCCCTGGGAAGACCCTGGCCCCACCCAGCTCTTCTCCTGTGGAAGACCCTTCCCAGCTCCCCCACAGGAGGCAGGTTGTGTCTCTGGAGGAGCCGAGGGGTCTTTCTGCCAGCTGGGAACCAGGCAAGGATGCCTGGACGGAGCCTTCTCAGGCTCAGCCCCCCCTGGGGACCAATTGTCCCTGCTGGGAAGGCTCCACCCCAGAAGGGCGGGGCCCAGGGAAGGAGAAGCACGCCCAGAGCTACTCTAGGGATCGGATCGGGGGATGCTCAGTCTGCCTCAAGAGGACACAACTCCCAAGCCCAGGAAGGGGATTTCCCTGGGACTTTTCTTCTTCAAAGCCTCCAGGGATGAAGCTCCCCACGGCTTCTGGAGGGAAGCCCCCCCCCCCCCACTGGTTAATTGTTCTATGCGGAAACTTCTCCTTAGTTTCAGGTAGAAACCCAACCCCCCAACCTTGAGGTTCCCAGCCGTCCAGGTCAGGGTTGTCCCCAAAGGCAACTGGACTTCCATGCAGTCAGAACCGAGGAAGCTCCTTGGGTGAGAAAAAAAACCCCAAGAAAGTCCAATTGCCTTTTGAAAGGCAGCTTTGGGGCACCAAGGAGGAAGGCTGCGGCGGCATCTCCCACCAGGCACCCGGAGACAATGAGGACGGGCATGGAAGCCTGGTGTGAGGAAAAACAACTCTGTGTGTGTGTGTGTGTGTGTGTGTGTGTGTGTGTGTGTGTGGTGCAGTTGCCCCGAGGATGCCCAAAGCCCGATCTCATCAGCACTGTAGAAGGTGCAAACCTCCCTCGCGCTCCTTCTCCCTTTGGAGACTCCCCTGTCCCAGCTCTCCCCCCGGCCAAGGCAGTCGGTTGGCTCGGCTCCCGTCCCTTGGATGGAGGCCAGAGTGGCTGAGAAGAAGGAGGGACGTTCCCAGGGGAAACTCACCACGGAGGAATTTTGTTGGTGACACAGAAATCCCTGGAAATAAGGGGGAGGGAGAGAGGAGGGAGGGGAGTCTCCTTTGATCTCTCAGCCCTGCCGGTGGGGGCAGAACTCGGCATTTCCAGCCAAAGCAGGGGGGCTCCAGACAGACCCCCCCCTCATTGGACTGTCCTTCCCTGCCCACCGTCCCTGCCAGGTGACTGTGGAGGGGGGGCGTTTTTGGCTGCTATCTTGACTCTTTCACCCCAGTCTTTCCGCCTCACCCCCCCCCCCCCCCGCCAACTGCCCTTGGCCCTCCATGAGGCATGCTGCTAATGCCCAGGTTTGGAGGCCGTCCTGCGTGGCCCCTTCCCTCCCTCCCTCCCTGCCCCTGGACGGGCCCTGGGCAGCTCCCGGGAGAGCTTGTCCTGCAGTCAGCAGGGGCTGATGTGCTGCTGCTGCTGCTATTTCTAAAGCCCAAGGTGGATGGACTGAGGTCCATGTAAGGGAGAAAGGAAGAGCAGGGCTTTCCCCCCCTATAAATAAAGGAAGATAATGTGAACAGGAAGGGCGGCTGGGCTCCACTTGGGGCTTCCTGGGGAACTGGAAGGCAGGCTCAGGGAAAGAGGCAGGGGTGGGTGGGTGAAGGGCAGTCTTGGAGAAAAGAGGGGCAGAGAAGAGGCAGAGGCGGCAGGGAGAACCCTGGTGGCCCCACTTAAGAGGGGCAGCAGCTCTCTGGGGGGATGGCATGTAAGACCTCCTCCACTCCCAGGTGGGGGCTCCCCTGCCTGGAGGCTTTAATTTGCACCCTCCTCCCAGCAGGGATCGGGCTCCATGGCTGCCCTACGGAGCCCCTTCCGTGCCCAGGGCTCACCACCTCTGCAGCTAAGGAAGTCCAGCTGTTTTCCACCCCCTTATAAGGAACAGAAGAAGAGCGTTGGAAGGGACTTTAGTCCAACCGCTGCTCAGGCAGGAAACCCAAATGGTGGTCCAATTTCTTTTTGAAATCCTCCATGACTTCAGGAGGCCAGCTGTTCCACTGGTTAATGGTTCTGTCAGGAAGCTTCTTTCTACTTCTACGTGGGATGTCTCCTTGATTAGTTTCTATCCATTGCTCCGTGTCCTGACTTCCAGTGCTTTGGAGAATAGGTTGACCCGGCTCCCCTCTTCTCTGGGACAGCCCCTCAAATGCTGGAAGGCAGCTGTCCTGTCTCCCCTGGTCCTTCTCTTTGTCAGACTGTAAACCTACCCAGTTCCTGCAACCGTTCTTCACGTGTTTTAGCCTCCAGTCCCCAAACCTTCTTTCTTGCTCCTCTCTGCATCTACATTAAGTCAACCTCAAATGGGCTGCCAGACCAAATCAAACCCCACAGCAAATCAGGGGAATAGATTCAAGGCTTCTTCCCCAGCGTCTGGGTAGCTTCTCCATCAGACTCTCGTGTAGGAAAGAAACGTTGGTCACGACAGGTGAGTTTTCGAAGCCTTCTCCAGAAACGCTTTATTTGGCATTCTGTTCTTCTTTAACCTTTTAGCTTCAGCGCAGTCCAGGTCCTTTTTTCTCACTCTCAGAATTTCCTACCATAAAATCCTGTGTTGCTTCTTTGGAAAAACGTCGTACATTCTCTGCCGAATCTGCTGGGTCTTCATGCTGTACAGGAGGGGGTTCAGGAGCGGAGGGACTGCAGTGTAGACGTTGGCCATCAGCCTGTGGACCAGGGGGGAGAAGTGCTTCCCATACCGGTGGAGCAGACTGACACCGATCATGGGGATGTAAAAATTGAGGATGGCACAAACGTGCGAGACACAAGTGTTGAGGGCCTTGAGGCGTCCTTGGCCGTCTTCAAAATCACCACGTAGGAGGGGAGGAGGATGGCCACATCAAACCCCAACGTCAGAATCAGAAGAATCAAACTGTACAGGATGTTGACCTTGATGTCTGCACAGGCCAGCCTCATGACGTCAGGATGGAGACAGTAGGGGTGAGAAAGTCTCCTGGACCTGCAGAAGGGCAGGCGCTTCATCAGAAAGGGGACCCGGAAGCAGACCGAGATACACCTCACTGCAGCGGCCGCTCCTATTCTTGCCATGGCGGTGTTTGGGAAGAGCGTTCGGTACCTCAGTGGCTGAAGGACGGCCACCAGGCGGTCCAAGCCATGGACACCAGAATGCCAGACTCCAACACTTGGAAGGCATGGACGAAGAACTTTTGGGTGACGCAAGCATTCACTCGGATGTCCTTAGTGTTAAACCAGTAAACACTCAGCATAGTTGGGAAGGTGGAGACGGAGAGTCCCAGATCTGAGCAGGCCAGGATGGAAAGGAAGATGTACATGCCTCATGGAGGCTCCGGTCTGTCTTGATGACGAAGAGGAGGAAGCTGTTTCCAAGAAGCGTGGAGGCACAGAGCAGAAACAGGAAGAAGGCCATCCAAACGTTCCTCTCCACCATACCAGGAAGGCCGGTCAGGAGAAAGGTGGGCAGGTTGAGGGTGCTGTTATTGGACATTGTGGCCTCTGACATGCTTCCTGCAGGAACAACGGATGCAGCTGTGCTGGGAAGCCATGGGGGGTGGGGGTGGGTGGGAGAGGGGAAGAAATCCTTGTGCTTGTTTTCTTTGGAAAATATCCACAGTCATTTGAAGCAGGTGAAAGTTCCAGTTGAGGCGGGCAGGCCAGATTATGAGCGCTTGCAACCTAATGTAAAGAATGGAGCTCAGCCTGGTCCTCTCTTTAGCTTCCACCCTCCCTGGCAATTGGTGTCCTCTTCTCATTCTAAAACGTAGTCCTGTTCCTTTCCTCAGTTCTTGGCATCCTGAGCCACCTCCAGACATCAATGTTTCAGGACTCCTGGTGGCTTTGAGTTTGGACTCTGGGTTTAAAGGCTTCCTCTTGTAGCTAGGAATCAGTCAGGCACCTGGGTCTGCCATCAGCTCTGCTCTGTAGGCAAAACATACCAGACCCATTAGTTGCTCCTTGTAGGACTTGGTTTCCAGATCAGAACATAGAACGACAAGGTGGGGAGGGATCTTGGAGGTCTTCTAGTCCAACCCCCTGCCGAGCAGGAGACTCCATCAGTTGCCCAGTCTCTTCTTGAAAGCCTCCAGTGATGGCACACCCACAGGTTCCGCAGGGAATTCTCCTCTTCTGGCTTGCTGGCCTGGCTCTAAACTTGACCTGTCACTGTCCTGGACTCACCACCGTTCAAAAAGGGCCGTGAAAGGGGACTGGCCCATCCGGGTAGAGAGCGACAGTTGCTTCCTACCGTCTGAACTTTCTGTCCTGCTGATGTACCCAAAGGCAGCATCAGACTTTTCAGTAGCAACGTCATTCTGTTGGGTTACGTTTAACTTTGGCTAAGCAACGAGATCCCTTCCCTATGGACCAGTGCCCAGACTGGGACCTTCCCCCATCCTAGATTGCCCTTCCATTTTTCCTATCCAAATGCAAAGCTCCAGGCGCTACACAAGGCTGCCCATGAAGAGCATTTGGAAGTCCCAGGAGTGGGGCTTTCTTTGGGTTTTACCTTGAAGACGTTTCCCTTCTCATCCAGGAAGCTTCTTCAGTTCTGACTGAATGGTGAGGAATGGAACATGTTGCATTCCCCACCATGCAATCAGGACTGAAGAAGCTTCTTAGATGAGAAGGGAAATGTCTTCAAAACAAAACAAAGAAAGTCCAGTTGCCACTTGGAAAAAACACTTTTGGGACAACTATGACCTGGATGATGGAGAATTTCCATAGACGTTTAGAAGCTTCATCTGGTCCACAATGGAATCCTGTGTACAGTTTAGGCATCCTTGTTTATTTGTTTTATTGGATTTATATGGGATCCCTACGTTAAACCACTGTCCTGTGAGCTGCACTGGCTGCCGGGGAGCTTCTGGAGGCCATTCAGGCTGCCCCTTTTAAAGCCCCACAAGGCAAGGGGTTTCTGCCCACACGGCCAGATCTGTGTGTGGGGGGGCATGCCCCGGGTTCCTTCAGTGAAGCCAAAGCATCTAGCAGGACCCAGGAAGTGGCTCTTCTCCGTTGCGGCACCTGCCTGATGGAGCAAGATCTCCTCTGAACTCCAGAGAGTCCAGACCCTTTGGGCCTCCCAGGCTGCCTTGAAGGTCTCATGGCCCCCGCCCAGGTGTTGGGCTGGGATCTAAGTGGATCCAGAATCAGAGCGCTGGCTTTATTTTGCTAAAGAAATGCCTCAGGGGCCTTGATAAAGTTTTGAGAATTGGTTCTATTGTGTTTTGTTGGTTGCCATCCAGAATTACATTATGATGGGCAGACTCTCTCTCTGTCTCCCTCCCTCTCCCTCCCTCCCTCTCTCTCCCTCCCTCCCTCCCTCTCTCTCTCTCTCTCTCCCTCCCTCTCCCTCCCTCCCTCTCTCTCCCTCCCTCCCTCCCTCTCTTTCTCTCTCTCCCTCCCTCCCTCTCTCTTTCTCTCTCTCTCATATCTATCTATCTATATCTATCTATATCTATCTATCTGTCCATCCATCCATCCATCCATCCATCCATCCATCCATCATAAATGAACAGCATTCCCTCTGTTAATTTCAATCTTATACGTTTCAGCCCACAGCCTTAGCTGGTCCAGACATTTTCGGTTTTCCCCTCCTCTAATGTTTAGAGACCTTTCTGAATTCTGGGTCATCTGCAAATTTCTATTTGTTTGTTGGCTGCATGTAATGCAGCCTCAGTCCACTTGACGTGAGATCCTACGTGCCAATAACTCCGGCTGCTGGGGGAAAACCTGAAATTAAAACCTTAAAAAAACTTCTAAAACTTAACCCTCAAACTGGATGCAGAGTGATCAGGGGCCCCTCTCTAGCACTTTGCACCCCGTAGGCTCAGTAGAAAAAGATGCCCTATGCTAGCCAAGCAGGGCCTGAGAGAACTGAGGGATGTTCTCATTGAGTTCCTTTCTGGTGGTTTATTTGATTGTTCCATTATTTTACTTCCGCTCTGTTTACCCTCCTTTCCCTTTTCTTCCTTATTACTATAAGCTGCCTCGAATGGCCCCAGGATGAGACAGGCGGCAAGCAAAATGAACAAACAACAAGCAAATAAATAAACTCACAGCCGCTGAAAGTGAGTTGGCGTGACCTTTGCCGAAGGGGCGAGACTCTCCCAGCTCCCTCCACTCCGAAAGGGCCAGGAGACGGACGGAGGTCTGCTGGCCAGCAGGCTTACAAACCGGTTCCTCCTTTGAAGGAAAGTCTCCCTGAGCCTCTCAGCCCCGAACTCCTCTCCCTCCCCTGACAAAAGTCCTGTGGACTCCTTTCCTTTCCTGCCTAAATGGGGCACGGCCCAGCGAGGATTCGGCTGGTCTCTCAAAGAAATTTATTGCTCATTTACTTCTCTACCTGAACCGTCCCTGAACTCCCCGGCTCAACAGGACTCCTGGGAATTTCCAATACCTCGACCTATGACCGGAATTGAGTCCAAAATTTCTGTTGCTAAGCGAGACGGTTGTTAAGAGAGTTTTGTCCTGTTTTACAGCTTCCCTTGCCCCATTTGTTAACAGGGCAGTTGTTAAGTGAATCTGGCTTCCCCATTGGCTTTGCTTGTCAGAAGTTTACAAGAGATGATCACATGAACCCAAGACACTGCAACTGTCATAAATATGAGTCAGTGGCCAAGCACCTGAATTTTGATCCCCATGACCATGGAGATTCCACAGCGGTCGTAAGTGTGAAAAACACACCTCATAAGTCATCCTTTTCAGTGATGTGGTAATTTTGCATGTCACTAAACAAACTGCCGTACATCAAGGACTCCCTGCATATACCTCGGGAGGTAGCATACGGAGGGCCACCTCACCATGCAAGTCCCCTGGACCGGCTGAAAGGTCGCAGAGGATGCTGAAAGGGTTGAAGGTCGCCTGGGACTCTGGCGGGGGGGAATTGCTCAGCACTGGAGCTGCACAATGTTTGCTGACCCCCCCCTCCCTGACCATTTGGGCAGGAAAGCAGCAGCAGCCACCACTGGAGGGCCTCCGGCGCCCCCTGCTGGCAACAGAAGGGACTGGCCCTCAAGAAGGGCTTCTCCCACGAGGAGGGGAGGCACCCTAGACCTCCCTGGGAACAAAGATGAAGAGGAGGGGTATTTTTGGAGGGATGAGGCCTCCAGACTGGCCATCAGAGCCTCTTCTCCTTGGCCCACCTCCTCCCTTTGGCCCCAAAGCAGAGCAAGACCTACCCAAGGGGTGGGGGCTGGAAACGGGGCCTCAAGAGACCAGGAGAGCAGGTGATTCACTTCCTCCTCCTGAGTAGGCTCCTTCCCTTCATCACACGTTTCTGGGATTCCTGATACGTTCTTTTGATCTACTCGGTTTTCAATTACTACCTCATCGTTGTTTATTTCCAGTTTATCCCAACCAACATGCTCTAAAAACTTCGCATTTGCACTGTGATAGATCTTAATTGTCCCACGTTCCCAGAACCTCTAAGATTTATGGTTTGAGTCATAACCTACAAATATTAACTGCCTTGCATGAGTTTGTCCCTTTAACCTAATCTGTGCTGGAATATGCAGCCATGCAGGAACTCCAAACGTGTGCAAGTAGCTCAAATCAGTTTTCCTACCATGCCAACGAGTTACCTCTCCAGTAGAAGCATTTACAACGTTGTTCAGTAAAAGATTAGCACACATCATGGCTTCACCCCATAATGTTTCAGGCAATCCTGAATCGGATAACATGGTTCTAGTCATAGCTTGTAACGTTTGCCCCCTTCGTTCTGCAAACGAATTATGCTGAGGTCTATAAAGAGCAGAACATTTATGCTCAATACCAGCTGTTTTTAACATAGTTTGGAACTTATAATTTGTAAACTCCGTCCCATTATCAGTAACTACAGTAATAACTTTGGCTTTTATCTTTCTTTCTGCAAATCTCAGCCAATTAAAAAATTGTTGAAATGTTTTTGTCTTGTCTTTCATTAAGTAGCAGAAACCATACCTGGAATAGTGGTCCACAATACTCAACACATAACAGGCACCTCCCAAACTGGGTTTTATAGGTCCAATCAAATCTGCAAATACTACTTCTAGGGGTTTCTCAGTCTTAAAGCTGTCTAGCCTGTTTGCAGGATTAGCCTTACTCTTTTTCTTACTGCAAACATTACAGTTCAAATACTTAGTATTTTAGTCGTTTGTTGTAATATTTTAAAGTTAATATGCCCCAGGCCCCTGTGTAACAAATGTATGCATTCATCATGCTGTTTAGCATTTGTACACACAGAATTAACTACACTTTCATCAGATATTACATACAAACCATTCTTTATATTGGCAGTAACCATTCTATCTGCTTTCTCTATGAGACATTTATCTCCCTAAAGGTTACTACATAGCCAATCTTAACTAGAGTTCTTACTGATAACAAATTAAATTTCTGTTTAGGTATGTATAACATGGATAAATGCTCATTTACAAATGAACACCTTGCCATACCTTCACCAGATGCTTTCACCCTCCATCCATTTGCCAAAGATACGTTGCTTACTGGCAGACATTTTTATAAAACAATTCTTATTTCTAGTAATGCACTGTGATGCTCCACTATCAACAACCCATTAATCATGGCTTATTGATGCATTTCTAGAAACAGTCAAAGAAGACATACCTAAATAGCCATTAGCATTTTTCTTAGCCTTTCTAGTATTCTGGTGTTTTGCATATTTACAGAATCTTGCTATATGCCCCTTTGCCCCACAAGAAAAACATTTTCTAACAGTATAGGCAGTTGAAGGTAACTCTTCATGTTGTGGTGGTTTCTCTCTCAGTTGTTCTCTTTCCAACCTTCTTCTGGACTCTTCCATGCAGTTATGTCAGTCAATGTTAGTTCATTTCGGGTTAGGACCTCGAGGGACGATACAAAATCATCATAACTCTCATCCAGTGATGACAGAATGATGTAAATTTGATGTAACTCTGAGAAAATAAGTTCCTTTTCATGTAGCTCTTGGAAAACTCCATTCACAAAGTTTAAATGAGCTAACATATCTCCACCCTTCAGAAGACGTGCCCTAAACAGTTTGTGGGTAAGATGTATATGTGCACCTACAGTGTCACGTACATATATCTTCTTCAAATTCTCCCAACATCTTGCTGCAGAATTCTCCCCACAAATATGAACTAACTGTTGGTCAGTCAACGTTAGACCAATTATACACAATGCTCGTTCATTGCATCTTTGAAACTCTGCTATCTTCAGTTTAACACACAAAAGCATAGCTAACAGTAGCAAGACTCAGTAACTCACGAGCAGTATCAACAGTATCCACGATCAGCATCTAACAAAACAGAGAGCTAACAACCATTCTGGCTTCCTCTTATAGCTGCTTGAGGTAACAAGCCAATTACATCTCTCTAACATTTAAAATAACAGTAAAATAATCATAGCTTATATACATTGTCAAGCCAAGCCTAGGGTTACATCCCTAACAGGGGCCTTCAGGGGACTGAGAGGAAGCAATTCCAGGTTGGTTGGCCCATCCCATGAAACTCTGAGCCAGGAGGGAGCAGCCAAGGCCGCCATCATAAGGCTATTTGCATGTCAGCGTGTAGCAAGTTAACACCCCCCCCCGCACTGCTAGAAAAATATCCTGGGAAATATTAAGAAGGTAGAATATTATATTTCTGTGGATAAGAAATGGAGAAACAGGTTTTTGGCAAGAAACAGTTTTAACAACTTTATTAGAACATATTCTGTGCATGATATACTAGGGAGGAGTGAAGGAAGGAGAAAGAGAGAGAAGGAAGGAAGAAGGAAGGAAGGAAGTAGAAAGCAGAAAAGAAAAGAACAAAAGAAATGGAGATGGGAAGGAGAAGAAGGAATAAAGGAGTGAGAGAGTCCTTGTCTCTTAGTGCTGGGCACACAGTCATGACAGGCTGATCTCTTGATATTTCTTCTGTTTCTTGGCCTGGAGATGGTGGCTACTGCCTTCTTTCTTCTGCTCTTTTCTCTACCCTTCGCTCTGGCCTCTTTTTGGTTCATTTCATGGGCATCCAACAAGTGGACCTCAGGGGCAATGAATTCAGTTTCCATCCAGACGGGACTCTGAGAAGCTGGCTCTGTCAGGGCAGCCTCCGTCAGTAACCAAGAAAGAAACCACTCAACTCCATATTTCAGAATCAAGAGTACTTTTACTGGTTATGAGTAGAAAGCAGCTAAGCAAAGCAAGATCTCAGGCAAAAGCGCGCGTAATCATAGATATCAATATGTGACCCAACTCCCTCCCCCTAGTAACCCCAATCCCCAGTCCAATCCGCTCATCCCACAGGTGTCATGTCGGTTGCAGCTTCAAAACCCATCATCAGGTTGGTATGCCGGACGGTTGGCCTTGGCGGCAATTCCACTATCTGCAGCATGCGCAGTAGATGGTGAGAAAACCACTCCCTTCTTAATTCACTCCTGTGCTGAAGCTTCCCCTCCCAAACACCATGTTATCTCCCCCCTCCCCGTTTCAAGGGCAGCCAAAAGCAAGCAGCAAAGCAGAGGCTGACATCGGCCAGACACCTGAAAGCTCTGTGGACCCGGGTGTTTTAATGAGACGAACCAAAAGATGCACTTCTCCCTTGACGTTCCCCGACCCCTCAAAGGCCTTGAACCTTTTGGCCTGGGGATTTCTGACCGTGGGGCCACTTCAGGCAAGATGTCCTTGAGGTCAAAAGGACGGGCAGGCTATGACCCAGGTGGCCCTAACCCTAACCCTATCCTAACCAGGATGGTAGCTCAGTCAGTTTGCTCATGGGGCAACGCTCCTCTTGAAGATGCCTTGCTGTGTCCTCAGAGCTAATTCTAAGTGTCCCTAACAGATTATTTCCTTCTCAGGAGAACCTTCAAGATCTTCATCCGAATCTGTTTGGTCTTTATACTGTACACAACGGGGTTCATAAGGGGTGGCACTAAAAGGTAGATGTTGGCCATGAGGATGTGAACCACTGGAGGAGCACTTTTCCCATAGCGATGGATCATGGAGAGCCCAATCATTGGCGTGTAGAAGGTCAGGACAGCACAGATATGGGAGATGCAGGTATTCAAGGCCCGGAGACGTTCTGCCTTAGAGGCTATGCTCAACACGGTCTTGAGGATCATAATGTATGACAATACAAGCAACACAGAGTCCACAACCATAGAAGACACAACCACCATCAAGCCGTAGATGCTGCTGATTCTCCTGTTTGAGAGCACCACCTTCAGAAGGTCCTGGTGCAGACAGAAGGAATAGGAGAGGACGCTCATCCTCCCGTACTCCAGGCGCTTCAGGAGGAAGGGGGCTGGGAAGACAAGGAAGGCGGCTCGAAGGGCTACCCCCACCCCTATTTTGAGGACCGTCTCATTGGTCAAAACACTGGTGTATTTCAGAGGGTTCCAGATGGCCACCAAGCGGTCGAAGGCCATGGCCAAGAGAATGCCAGACTCCACAATGGAGAAAGTGTGGATGAAGAACATCTGGGCCAAGCAGGCCTCAAAGTGGATCTCACGGTGGTTGAACCACAGGACGCTGAGCATGGTGGGCAAAGTGGCAAAGGACAAACCCAGGTCCGAGAGGGCCAGCATGGAAAGGAAATAGTACATGGGGGAGTGGAGAGTTTGGTCCGTCCTGATGACGAAGAGGATGACGCAGTTCCCTGTGATGCCCACGAAGTACATGCAGCAGATGGGGAGGGAAATCCAGGAATGGTGTTTTTCCAGGCCAGGAAAGCCTGTCAGGAGGAAAACTGGGAGGCTGGGAGTCCTGTTAGAAGACGTCATAATGCTGTCCAAGACGTCTCACCTGTAGTCTTTGATCTCACTGTCAAGGGAAAAATAAAATAAAATAAAAGGTAAAGCTTATCTATGATAGATAGGGGATGGGGTGGTGGCCTAGATGTGGAGCTCTCGCCTTACAATCAGGAGGCTGTGAGTTTAATCCTAGGTAGAGGCAGATATTTCTCTCTCTGGGCACAATGAGAATGTATCTGCTGAATAAAACTCCGCATTGGCGACAGGAAGGGCATCCGGCCAGTAAACACTCAGCTCCATTCAGTTGCCCCCAGACTCCACCCCTACGCAAGGGATTATTATGGGGTTGTTAAAAGAGGATGATCTATGACAGCGATGGCGAACCTTTTTTGGCTTGCGTGCCACAAGTGGGGGGAGCGCAGGGGGGTCGTGTGTGGGCGTGCTGCACCCATAATGCAATGCGTGACCCCCAGTGCGCATGCACGCACAACAGGTGCTTCCCCCCATTTTTACATGCTTTTTTCGCCCTCCCCAGGCTCCAGAGGTTTTATAGGAGCCTGGGGAGGGTGAAAAGAGCCTCCCCTGCCCCCCCGGAGGCCCTCCGGAGGCTTCAGGGACCGTCCGGAGGCTTCCCTGAAGCCTTCAGAATGCTTAAAACCACCCTCCGAGCAAACCGGAAGTGACTTTTAAGGCATCAGGGAAGCCTCCGGACGGTCCCTGAAGCCTTCGGAGCGCTCAAAACGACCCTCCAAGCAAACCGGAAGTGACTTTTAAGGCATCAGGGAAGCCTCCGGACGGTCCCTGAAGCCTTCGGAGCGCTCAAAACGACCCTCCAAGCAAACCGGAAGTGACTTTTAAGGCATCAGGGAAGCCTCCGGACGGTCCCTGAAGCCTTCGGAGCGCTCAAAACGACCCTACAAGCAAACCGGAAGTGACTTTTAAGGCATCAGGGAAGCCTCCGGACGGTCCCTGAAGCCTTCGGAGCGCTCAAAACGACCCTCCAAGCAAACCGGAAGTGACTTCCGGTTTGCTCGGAGGGTCGTTTTAAGCGTTCCGAAGGCTTCGGGGAAGCTTCCGGAGGGCCTCCGGGGGGGGGGGCAGGGGAGGCTCTTTTCACCCTCCCCAGGCTCCTATAAAGCCTCTGGAGCCTGGGGAGGGCAAAAATGGCTTTTAAAAATGGTGAACTCAGCTAGCCAGCACGCACATGCCTGCCATAGGTTCGCCATCACTGATCTATGATACATAGTGATCATACTCTATCAATCCATGGAGGTCAGTAATATTTGGATAACACCATGATATTACAAAATCAACTGATTTATACATTGATGTATCCCCCAATGACTCTGAGAGATTTCTAAAGCATGGAGAGCTAAGCCCAAAACTCATTTTCTCAAACCTCTCAAATATCTTATCAATGCGTGTATTACCCATCCCAACTATGCAACAGCAACTTAAAATGCAAAAGGACAATTAAAAAGTTCCTTGAGCTTTTCATAATAAATAGAAAATAAATGACTTTTGTTAATTGCATCTTAACATCAAAAGATAATATTGTGCTTATGCTAGAAGCTTGATAATAGATTATACAAGGAAAATAAATAATAAGAAAAGACAAGCTTTTAAAACATTAGAGGATGATTACAAGAGACTTGAAAAAGAGCTACAGAAACTTCCACAAAAAAAGGACATTAAAATAAAAATGGACACAATTAAACATAAAATGGGGCTAATGGAAAAGGAGGAACTAGCACAAATCTTAAGAGGCGCCTGGAGGGCGGGGCTGATGTCGCAGCGAGAAGATGTCTGTTCCAATTTCTCTGGAATAGCCGTCTAAATTCGGATCATCTGGACGACTCGATCTGAGTCTAAGCTGTCCCGAAGAGACGGTGAAAGGTAGGGGGAGATCCAGTGGTCCCAGAGACATTAGCAAAGTCTCTGGTGATCCGGAAAAAGCCCCCTTTGCCAGCGATCGCGAATCAGCCACCAGGCTGCTGAAGCTGCTGACAGCCCCTACACGTAAGCGCAGGAGAGAAGCATGTCGTGTTGGTGAGAGTTTTTAAGCCCCTTTTTTTAATGGGAAAGAGAACACCCTGAATTTGGAAACGTAGCTTAAAATAAGGCTGACTAGAGAGAAAAGTGGCGGATATTAGTTTACCAATTAAAGCTCCTTTTTTCCCCCTTTTTACTCTCGGAAGCCAGGCTGGACTCTCATCGTAATTCATTGTGGATTGGCTCATTGCGCTTTTTGAGGCTTTTAATTTTGGACCTTGTGGGGGGCTTTGAACATACTTAAATCTTAATTGCCCTGAAGATTCTTTCTTTTCTTTTCTTTGATTTGGCTACTCTTGTTATATTGGCATTATTTGGTTTGGAACAAACAAGCATTGAGAGTCGATACAAGTAACACTGCCATCTAGTGGACTTGAAACATTGCTACTCGACAGAGCCGTTTCCCTCAAAAATTCAGAACTGTGAGAGGCAGAAACACATTTGTTTGAACAGCTGTTTTCTGTGGAATCTTTCAGTATCTGGAAACCTCTAAACAGAAGCTGTAAGGGAAAGCTCAGAGTGACCTTGGAAAGACTCTTATCTTAAAAAAAAAGAACAAAGAGACTGAATCTATCCTTTCTTAGCTTGGTGGCCGTTCTCATACTATTTTCATATTATTTTGCTGGGAAGATGGTGATTTTGGGGGGGGGGGGGCTCTCTGAAGTATTGATTTTTGATTTTTTTTTCTTCCTTGTTGCTCTCTTTATTTTATGCTTACTTTTTGAAGATATTAGACATAAATGGATGGTTTGCCTTAAATATGAGTAAATTGGATTGAAGATTTTTTTTACTACCTTCTTTTTTACTTTGTTATTTTATTTTACTCTTTTTTACTCTCTTTTCTTCCCCCCCTCTCTCTCATACTTTCCTTTCTAAGTGAAAAACCTTTATTTTTCTTCTCCCCCCTTTTCTTTTTTCTTTTTTTTCTCACCCTCTACTTTACCTATAAACTTTTAACCCCATAAGTTGATGTATAAATTTTAAATTTTAAATCTCTGTGATATTAACTGGACTAGATTGTAGAAGGAAAAAAAAATTAGAAAATGAGCAGAAAAACTACACCTGTTGATTCCACAACAACAACCCCTGCCGCTGATGGGGATGAATGGAAGTTGAAAACTTTGGAACAGCTGTTGGAAGAAGGAATTGTTTTAAATTGGTTACATTACATACAGCTACAGAAGAGATGGGAAGAAGATCGCAGGGTCGGTTTTATGGATAAAGAAGTGGATCTGATTAAGCAGATAAAAGAGACTGGCCCAAAACAAGTTAAAAGAATATATAATGTACTGTTAGAAAGAGACTCAGAAAGTGAATTGGTTAAGGATTGTATGATTAAATGGGCTCAGAATTTTGGTGAAGTTGTTATGTTGGAAACGTGGGAAAAAATATGGGTTCAGAATGTTAAATTTACACAGTCACAGAATTTAAGGGAGAACTTTTATAAAATGTTTTACAGGTGGTATTTAGATCCTAAAAAATTATCATGCATGTACCCAAATATTCAACCAAAATGTTGGAGATGCGGGTGCCTAGATGCTACCTTTTTTCATGTATGGTGGACCTGCAATAAGGTTAAGGCTTTTTGGATAAAAATATGGTGGGTCATACAAAATGTACTGAAAAAAAGAATACAATTTACTCCGCAAATGTTTTTACTGGGCATAGCTAAGGATCTTACTAAAGGGGAAACAAAATTGGTTTTGTATATGGTCACAGCAGCTAGGCTGCTGATTGCGCAACATTGGAAGAAAGATTTTTTACCGACAATTGGTCAATGGACTCAGAAAGTGGCGGGGTTCGCCGAAATGGCAAAAATTTCAGCTTTTTTAAAAGATCAGAAGCAGGAGAATTATACACAGGAATGGGCAAAATGGATTGATTATATACAGAATAAGTACCAGACTAGGAGGTATTATGTAGCCTTTAGCTAAGATTGTTTAGACTGATAGTTGATTAGAGTAAATAATACATGGGATGCTTGGAATCATTAGAGTGGTGTATAGTGGAAGTCGGGGGGGGGGGTTGAGTGGGAGGTGGGGGTGGGTTAGGGTGGAGGGTGGGGTAATATATATGTATAAATATACTAGAAGATGGGATTAATGAAATATTATTTTAAGAGAAATTTATATTATGATTTATATATGTTAAATTAGTTTAGAAGAAGGGATTGATGGGCTATTATTATTCTAAGAGAAATTTATATTGTGATTGTTGGGAAGAGAGGGGGTACAATATGTGTATGAGTAATCTACTTTTAGACGGGGAGGGGAGGGGGTAAAATAATTGGTATAATATTTGAATTTCCCTTTTTTAGGGGGGGCTGGGGGGAGGGGAGGGGGTATAGTATTTGTATGGGATTTACACTGTATGGTGGGGGGCTTAAAGGGGGAAAATATGTTTGAATAAAACTTTTTCAATTAAAAAAAAAACAACAACAACCCCTGCCTCCTCACCAGCAGGAGGTCAAAGATCAATACAGTCGAGGCTCCAACAAGAAAAGGAGAAGGGAATAACTTTAGATTCAATTATGCAAGCAATACAGAAATTACAAGCAGGAGCTGATAGTAAGGATGAAAAGTTAGATACCATTGTAAAGAAGACTGAGAACATAGAGCAGCAAACTCGTAACTGGCTGACCAACCGCACTCAACGGGTAGTCCTCAATGGAACTGCATCTACATGGAGGGAAGTATGCAGTGGAGTACCCCAAGGCTCTGTTTTAGGCCCAGTACTCTTCAACATCTTCATCAATGATTTGGATGAGGGAATAAATGGGGAACTCATCAAATTTGCAGATGACACAAAGCTGGCAGGAATAGCCAACACTCCAGAAGATAGGCTTAAGATACAGAAGGATCTTGACAAACTTGAACATTGGGCACTATCTAATAAAATGAAATTCAATGGTGAAAAGAGTAAGGTTCTACATTTAGGCAACAAAAACGGAATGCACAGGTACAGTATAGGTGGTACCGTGCTCAATAGTAGTAACTGTGAGAGGGATCTTGGAGTTCTAGCGGACAGCCATTTAAATATGAGCCAGCAGTGTGCAGCAGCTGCCAAAAAAGCCAACACAGTTCTAGGCTGCATCAACAGAGGGATAGAATCAAGATCACGTGAAGTGTTAATACCACTTTATAATGCCTTGGTAAGGCCACACTTGGAATACTGCATTCAGTTCTGGTCGCCACGATGTAAAAAAGATGTGGAGACTCTAGAAAGAGTGCAGAGAAGAGCAACAAAGATGATTAGGGGACTGGAGACTAAAACATATGAAGAACGGTTGCAGGAACTAGGCATGTCTAGCTTAAGAGAAAGAAGGACTAGGTGAGACATGATAGCAGTGTTTCAATATCTCAGGGGTTGCCACAAAGAAGAGGGAGTCAAGCTATTCTCCAAGGCACCTGAGGACAGAAAAAAGAAGCAATGGGTGGAAACTAATCAAGGAGAGAAGCAACTTAGAACTGAGAAGAAACTTCCTGACAGTTAGAACAATCAATCAGTGGAACAGCTTGCCTCCAGAAGTTGTGAATGCCCCAACACTGGAAGTCTTTAAGAAGATGTTGGATAGCCATTTGTCTGGAACGGTATAGGGTTTCCTGCCTAGGCAGGGGGTTGGACTAGAAGACCTCCAAGGTCCCTTCCAACTCTACTATTGTATTGTATTATTGTATTATAAACTCAAAAAATAGAACAAAAAGTTGCTAAAATGGATGGAAAATGGAAGATATGCAAAACTGGATGATGAAATATGAAAATAGAGTTCAAAAAATTGAAGAAAACGTTCAACAAGAAGAGAAGAAAGTTGAGGAGTTAGATAGCAGAGTGAGCGATGTGGAAAGGGAGAGCAGTGGAATATTAGCATGGGAGGTGGATAGGTCCGATTTTTTTTAAGATTTCAAAACACAGAAGAAGAAAGAGGAGAGAACTTAGTACAGATAATATCTGAGATATTGACAAATGTTTTAGAGACATCCCAAGAGAAGATGATGGATGGTGTAGATGAAGCATTTCAAGTATATACAAGATATGCAATGAGAAATGCTCTTCCAAGGGAAGTCCATGTAAGATTTAACAAGAAAGCAATCAAACTACAAATATTACAAAAAATGAGAGATAGAAAACTAGAATACAAAGGTAAAGAGGTTGTAGTGTTGAAACAAATTCCGAGAAGAGTGAGAGAGAAGAGAAGAGAATATCAATTGTTGACTAAGGTCCTGATCAAAAAAGGTGTTAATTATAGATGACTCATACTGGAAGGTTTATTATTTACATGGCAAGGACAAAGATATAGAATAGATACAATTGACAAGGCAGAAGCTTTCTATGCAGAACA